>NW_007726431.1:113999-194017 GCF_000696425.1 Galeopterus variegatus
TTGTAGATACTTGAAACATTCCCACACTAGAATGCAAGCTCCATGAGGACAAGGGTTTTTTTATTGGTTTGGTTGCTTGATGCATTCTGGGGCCTACCCTAGTGCTCGGAGCAAGGTAGGTGCTCAGTAAATGTCTGTTGAATGAATAAATATGTAAATGAATGAGAGAGAGAAAATAATGAAGAGAAGATTGCTAGTGAATCTGTTTCTTCCCCATGCCAAGAAAAAACAGGCTATGGAACTTAGCTGTGGCAGGAAGAAGAGAAACAAGTGGCCACGAAAGCCTTCTGCAGGGCCAGCTCCCCAGGCTGGCCAGGACACAGAGGACGCTCAGTGATGCAGCTCAGACAGGAAGACCAGTTTCACAGACATTGTCTTCAAACTTTCTATCCGAGTTATTAGATCAAACTTTAAATGAGCCAAATAATCTAAGGAGAAGTTTGTCTTTTTAAATATAAAAATAGCAAGAGCACATGGTAAAATTTTTAAACAGCACAGAAAGCCATGCAATGAAACGCAAGTGTCATTTTTACCCCATGGTGACCATTTCCTTTGGTAGCAGTTAGAAAATGTCTGGGCACAAGTGAGGCCTTAAGATTCATTCTATTTTGCTTCTTTCTTTCTTTTTTCACTTTACCTAGTATCTTAAAGAGGTTTCCCTAAAGGTATCTACAACAACAATTACCTTCTATTTTTGAATACTTCCTACAGCCACCATGCAATAGCCCATTTAATCCTTATAATAATCCGGTGAGGTAGGTATCATCATTATTCCCACTTTATAGATGAGGAAATTGAGGCTTGAAGAGACAACATAACTTGCCCAAAGTTCAAACTTTTGGAAGTGATAGATTCAAACTCTGACTCCACAGCTATGCTCTTAACTTTCCCCCTCTATGTCACAGAGATCAAGCTCATTACCTTTAACTACTGCATCATTGTGTTCCACTGCAGTGATTGGATTGGCAATCCTGAAACTAACTTCTGTGCCTTCTGGTCTTGAGCACATGAGTAAATACATTGAAGATAATGGAAGCCAGGCTTCTCACTGTTGGGGACAGGTATTATAAGTAGGGAAAGGGGAAGACTAGAATATGCCCTGTTGTGTTGAACTGGAATTGGAGGTATCACTATACATACAACTACACCAATTGTGGCGCTACAGCTAATGTCCAGAACCCATCGACATAGCTAATTGCAGAGCTACTAATCCTGTTCATGACGCCAATTGTAAAGCTACATGACCACGCCAACTGTCTTTTGGTGGGCTCTTTTATCTGCCGGTAATCCTGCAGCCACTGGGCCAACTGTCAAGCTAGGGCTGGGTCTGGAGCTCACAGATGCCTCAAGCCCATTCCAGACTGGGTCACAAACCCTATATACACCAGGCTGGGTCATCAGACCCCTCACATGCCAGGCTGGGTCACCAGACCTTTTACACAGAGGTCTATGAGCTAGATAACTGGCAAACAGGTCCTTGGAAGCCGCAGGTTGGAAAGGCACAGCTGCTCACGTGGTGGTGGCCACCAGAGGCACTAGTCAGCCAGCCTGCTTCACAAACTCTGAAGAACACAAGAATAGCAACAAAACTAAAAGGATACATTGGTGTACATGCGCACTAACCCCCCCCCCCNTTTGTTTGTTTGTTTGTTTGCTTTCTTGAACATATAAGGCATGCTCCTGCCTCAGGACCTTTGCACTTGCTGTTTCCTTTGTCTAGAATGCTCTTGCCTAATTTTCCTCACTTCATTCAAGTCTTCATTTAAATGTAACTTCCTCAATGAGTCCTTCCCTAGCCATTCTTCTTAAAATTGCAACTCCATCTCCAAACTTACACTTTCTACAACCTTCCCTGCTTTTTTCCCCTTAGAGTTCATCTTTGCTTATTTATCTTTTTAATTAGCTGTCTCTCTGAGGTAGCTTATGTTTCTGAAGATGACTGCGACATTAACTTTCATACCACATGCTCTTTTCTAATGTGACACTGCCATTATCCCATGAAGAAATCGAGTGTATTTTGCCTGCACTTCAAGTGCAGGCAATCTGGGCTTGGAATGCTTTCTCTTGGAAGTCAACAGCCACGTAAGAAGATCAACTACCTCGAGACCCAAGCTAACTAGGTGGAGAGAAGCCATATGGAAGAGGACCAAAGCTCTGGACGTGTGAATAAAACTTTCTTGAACCTTCTAGCCCGTCATCACCATCAGCCTAATGGAGTCAAGTGAATGATCCAGCCAATGCTACGTGGAACAGAACTGCCAAGCGGGGCCCTGAGCTCCTGACTCATAGAATTGTGAGGAAATAAAAGGTTGTGGTTTGAAGACATTATGTTTTGGGAACATTTGTTAAGCATTTGTAGATACTTGAAACATTCCCACACTAGAATGCAAGCTCCATGAGGACAAGGGTTTTTTATTGGTTTGGTTGCTTGATGCATTCTGGGGCCTACCCTAGTGCTCGGAGCAAGGTAGGTGCTCAGTAAATATCTGTTGAATGAATAAATATGTAAATGAACGAGAGAGAGAAAATAATGAAGAGAAGATTGCTAGTGAATCTGTTTCTTCCCCATGCCAAGANAAAAGGATACATTGGTGTACATGCGCACTAACCCCCCCCCCCGACATATGTACAATTTGCTTACAAAGGATGTGCTGAGCCACACCCAACCGGACCCAAGGCAAGAGGTAAATAATGGGGGTGAAGAATTCCAAATAATTTATGTAGATACTCCATTCTCAAGGAGGTAAAGCATTATTGGCCAATTTTTAAGCCAGTGCTGTGCATAGTGACTTCTTTTCAAAGAAAAAAGAATAACCTCAGAGTGGAAAAGTATGACAAACACAACATCAGCCAGGTGAGATCCTTCAGTTGTTTCCCGTGTTCCTTTGCCATACCTCCATCACTGTCCTTTTGTGTGAGCACTTCCTTACTTTCTGGTGCTACAAGATGCTCCAGGCTCTTCTTTTACATTTTCTGCCTTAATCCTAGAATCAGCCATTTCTCCAAAGAGCTCTGCTTTCTTTTATTAGATAATGGCATTAGAAACCAAGATCTGGTAGCTCAGAGTTCTCGTTGTTTCTGGGGTTTCATTGTTTTTAGCCTTCTCTGTGGACAGAAGAAAATATATGTGCATGTACTAACACAGGTATATATCCATATCTATGAACATTTCTATTTGTAATCATCTGTATTTATATTAAGCTAAACATGAGTTCAAACTGATGTCTCCAATTCTAAACCATGACCACATGGATCAGTCCAGCCACCTCCCCTTGATTATGTGTAATCTCCGACTGGAACAGTGAAAAACCTGCTCCCACAATCCACCATTCATTTACTTAATGGTTCCATTCCAGTATACATGCACAGCAGTGGCCAGTCTTTTTAATTTTGTCCATTCTAATGAGTACGTAGTGGTATTTTATTGAGGTTTCAATTTCCATTTTTCTAATGATTAGAGATGTAGAAAGGGGGAGAGGGAAGGGAGGTTAGTGAGAAATTGGTAAAGGGCCACAAAAAATAATTACATTTTGTATAGTTGAATATACTAATTATCCCAATTTGAGCATCACATACTGCACACAGGTAGTGATATTCAACACTGCAGCCCACAGATATGTACAATCAATTATGTTTCAATAAAAAATAAATTTTAAAAATAGCATTTTAATAGAAAAATTCTATTTTCCAAAACAAAAACATTAGTAAAAAGAGCAGCATTGTTTTACATATTTTCAAATAAAAAGAATGAATGAATGAATGAATTAATTAATTAAAATGGAAAAAAAAGATGTAGGACATTTTTTTCATGCACTTTTTTGCCATCACTATATCTTCTTTGGTTATATGTCTGTTCAAATCTTTTGCCCATTTTAAAAATAGAATTTATTATTATTATGATGATTCAAAAGCTCCTTATATTTCTGGATTCCAGTTCTTTATCAAATATGTGCTTTGCAAGTATTTTCTCCCACATTGTGTCTTATCTGTTCATTTTCTGATCAGTGCTTTTAATTTTGATGAGGTGCAACTCATCAGGATCATTTTTATTTTCTTTTTTATCTTATTTTTTATTTCATGGGTCATGTTTTTGGCGTAATATCTAAGAAGTCCTTGCCTAACCCAAGGTCACTGAGATTTCTCCTATGTTTTCTTCTAAAATTTTGTATAGTTTTTAGGTTTTGCATAAAAACCTAATCTGCAATGCATTTTATAGTTTAATTTTGTATAGTTTGACATATGAGTCAAAGTTTATTTTTTGCATATGAATATCCAATTACTCCAGCATTACTTATTTAAAAGACTACTCTCTCTTTAGTGAAACAGCTTTGCACTTTTGTAGAGAATCAGTTGTCCATGCATTTGTGAGTAATTTTTGGATTCAGACACTTTCTGTTTTGTTATGTTGATATATTTTCCTGTCATTGCACCAGTGCTACATTGTCTTGATCACTCCGGCTTTATAATAAGTCTTGAAATCAGGCTGTTAGCCATACAACCTTATTCTTTTTCAAAATCGTTTCGGCTATTTGAGATCCTTTGCATTTCCGTGTGAATTTTAGAATCAGCTTATCTACAAAATTTNGGCTATTTGAGATCCTTTGCATTTCCGTGTGAATTTTAGAATCAGCTTATCTACAAAATTTTTGCTGCCATTTTGATTTAGATTATATTTGATCTATAGATTGACTTGGGGGAAATTGACCTCTTAACTGTCATTTGGCTCAGGAATACAATATATTTTTCCATTTATTTAGGTCTTCTTTAATTTTCCTCAAAAAGGTTTTATAGTTTTTCAGTGTATAGATTTTGCACATAATTTGTCAAATTTATCCCTAACTAGGTTAATTTTGTGATTCTATTATAAATTATATTTTTATTTCAGTATCTGCTTTTATTGCTAATATATAGAAATGCAATTGATTTGTGTGTATTTTCTCATCTTTTTAAAAATATTTTTAATTTTAACATTTAGTTATACATATTTGTGGGGTACAGTATGTTGTTTCAATACATTCATGTTCTGCACAATGATTCACTTAGGGTAGATAGCATAATTTTGTACCCATTAGTCCACGATTTCCCCTTTCCCTGGCCCTCCCAGCCTCTGGTAACCATTATTCTACTGTTTACTTTTATGAGGACCACTTTTTTTTTTTCAGATTCCACATATGAGTGAGATCATGCAGTATTTGTTTTTCTGTGCCTGGCTTACTTCACTTAACATGATGATTTCCAGTTCCATGTATGTTGCTGCAAATGATAGGATATCATTTCTTTTTATAGCCAAACAGTATGTCATTGTGTAAATATACCACAGTTTTTTTTCTAAATCCATTCATTCATTGATTGGTATTTAGGATGATTCCATCTCGTGGCTATTGTAAATAGTGTTGCAATGAACATGGGAGTGCAGGTGTCTTTTCGATATATTGATTTCATTTCCTTTGGGTATATACCCAGTAGTGAGATAGCTGCATAGTAAGATAGATCTATTTTCAGTTCTCTGAGGAAGCTCCATACTGTTTTCAGCAAGGATGTACAAATTTGCATTCCCACCAACAATGTAGGAGAGTTCCTTTTTCTCTGCATCCTCACTAGCATTTGTTATTTTCTATCATGCTGATAATGGCCATTCTAACTGAGGTGAGAGGNAAAAGGATACATTGGTGTACATGCGCACTAACCCCCCCCCCCGACATATGTACAATTTGCTTACAAAGGATGTGCTGAGCCACACCCAACCGGACCCAAGGCAAGAGGTAAATAATGGGGGTGAAGAATTCCAAATAATTTATGTAGATACTCCATTCTCAAGGAGGTAAAGCATTATTGGCCAATTTTTAAGCCAGTGCTGTGCATAGTGACTTCTTTTCAAAGAAAAAAGAATAACCTCAGAGTGGAAAAGTATGACAAACACAACATCAGCCAGGTGAGATCCTTCAGTTGTTTCCCGTGTTCCTTTGCCATACCTCCATCACTGTCCTTTTGTGTGAGCACTTCCTTACTTTCTGGTGCTACAAGATGCTCCAGGCTCTTCTTTTACATTTTCTGCCTTAATCCTAGAATCAGCCATTTCTCCAAAGAGCTCTGCTTTCTTTTATTAGATAATGGCATTAGAAACCAAGATCTGGTAGCTCAGAGTTCTCGTTGTTTCTGGGGTTTCATTGTTTTTAGCCTTCTCTGTGGACAGAAGAAAATATATGTGCATGTACTAACACAGGTATATATCCATATCTATGAACATGTCTATTTGGAATCATCTGTATTTATATTAAGCTAAACATGAGTTCAAACTGATGTCTCCAATTCTAAACCATGACCACATGGATCAGTCCAGCCACCTCCCCCTGATTATCTGTAATCTCCCACTGGAACAGTGAAAAACCTGCTCCCACAATCCACCATTCATTTCCTTAATGGTTCCATTCCAGTATACATGCACAGCAGTGGCCAGTCTTTTTAATTTTGTCCATTCTAATGAGTACGTAGTGGTATTTTATTGAGGTTTCAATTTCCATTTTTCTAATGATTAGAGATGTAGAAAGGGGGACAGGGAAGGGAGGTTAGTGAGAAATTGGTAAAGGGCCACAAAAAATAATTACATTTTGTACAGTTGAATATACTAATTATCCCAATTTGAGCATCACATACTGCACACAGGTAGTGATATTCAACACTGCAGCCCACAGATATGTACAATCAATTGTGTTTCAATAAAAAATAAATTTTAAAAATAGCATTTTAATAGAAAAATTATATTTTCCAAAACAAAAACATTAGTAAAAAGAGCAGCATTGTTTTACATATTTTCAAATAAAAAGAATGAATTAATTAATTAATTAAAATGGAAAAAAAAGATGTAGAACATTTTTTTCATGTGCTTTTTTGCCATCACTATATCTTCTTTGGTTATATGTCTGTTCAAATCTTTTGCCCATTTTAAAAATAGAATTTATTATTATTATTATGATTCAAAAGCTCCTTATATTTCTGGCTTCCAGTTCTTTATCAAATATGTGCTTTGCAAGTATTTTCTCTCACATTGTGTCTTATCTGTTCATTTTCTGATCAGTGCTTTTAATTTTGATGAGGTCCAACTCATCAGGATCATTTTTATTTTCTTTTTTATCTTATTTTTTATTTCATGGGTCATGTTTTTGGCATAATATCTAAGAAGTCCTTGCCTAACCCAAGGTCACTGAGATTTCTCCTATGTTTTCTTCTAAAATTTTGTATAGTTTTTAGGTTTTAAATAAAAACCTAATCTGCAATGCACTTTATAGTTTAATTTTGTATACAGTTTGACATATGAGTCAAAGTTTATTTTTTGCATATGAATATCCAATTACTCCAGCATTACTTATTTAAAAGACTACTCTCTCTTTAGTGAAACAGCTTTGCACTTTTGTAGAGAATCAGTTGTCCATGCATTTGTGAGTAATTTTTGGATTCAGACACTTTCTGTTTTGTTATGTTGATATATTTTTACTTTGTTTTGTTACGTTGATATATTTTCCTGTCATTGCATCAGTGCTACATTGTCTTGATCACTCCGGCTTTATAATAAGTCTTGAAATCAGGCTGTTAGCCATACAACCTTATTTTTTTTCAAAATTGTTTTGGCTATTTGAGATCCTTTGCATTTCCGTGTGAATTTTAGAATCAGCTTATCTACAAAATTTTATATCTCATGGTGGTTTAATTTGCATTTCCTTGATGATTGATGTGTCTTTTGGCCATTCATATGTCTTCTTTTGAGAAATGTCTGCTCAGCTCATTTGCTCATTTTTAAGTGGGTTATCTGTTTTTTTGCTGTTGAGTTGTTTGAATTCATATACATTCTGGATATTAACCCCTTGTCCAATGTGTAGTTTGCAAACATTTTCTCCCATTCTGTAGGTTGTTTCTTCATTTCGTTGATATCGTACCTTGCTCTGCAGCTTTTAGTGTGATGCAGTCCCATTTATGTATTTTTGCTTTAGTTGCCTGTGCTTTTCTAATCTCCCTCAAAAAAGTGTTTCTCACTCCCATTTTGTGAACATTTCCCCAATGTTTTCTTCTAGTAGTTTCATAGTTTCAGGTCTTAAATTTAGGGATTTAATCTATTTTGAGTTGATTTTTATGTGTGGTGAGAAATAGAGGTCTAGTTCCAATCTTCTGCTTCTTGATATCCAGTTTACCCAGCACCATTCATTAAAGAGACTGTCCTTTCCCCAGTGTATATCGTATAACTTCGTATAATGTATGCTATACGAAGTTATGCTGTGTCTTTTGGCCATTCATATGTCTTCTTTTGAGAAATGTCTGCTCAGCTCATTTGCTCATTTTTAAGTGGGTTATCTGTTTTTTTGCTGTTGAGTTGTTTGAATTCATATACATTCTGGATATTAACCCCTTGTCCAATGTGTAGTTTGCAAACATTTTCTCCCATTCTGTAGGTTGTCTCTTCATTTCGTTGATATCGTACCTTGCTCTGCAGCTTTTAGTGTGATGCAGTCCCATTTATGTATTTTTGCTTTAGTTGCCTGTGCTTTTCTAATCTCCCTCAAAAAAGTGTTTCTCACTCCCATTTTGTGAACATTTCCCCAATGTTTTCTTCTAGTAGTTTCATAGTTTCAGGTCTTAAATTTAGGGATTTAATCTATTTTGAGTTGATTTTTATGTGTGGTGAGAAATAGAGGTCTAGTTCCAATCTTCTGCTTCTTGATATCCAGTTTACCCAGCACCATTCATTAAAGAGACTGTCCTTTCCCTTCTGTATATTCTTGGCACCTTTGTCAAAAGTCAGTTGGCTGTAAGTGCATGGGTTTATTTTTGGACTCTCAATTCTGTTCTATTGGTCTATTCATCTATTTTTATGCCATTACCACACTCTTGTGGTTAGTATAGCTTCACAGTATATTTTGAAGTCAGGAAATGTTATGCCTCCAACTTTTGTTCTTTTTTTTTTATTTAAGATTTCTTTAGCTATACAGAGTCATTTGTAGTTCTATACAAACTTTAAGATTGCTTTTTCTATTTCTGGGAAGAATGTCACTGGTATTTTGATAGAGATTGTATTGAATGTGTAGATTGCTTTGGGTAATATGGACATTTTGATGATGTTAGTTCTTCCAACCCAAGAACATGAGATATCTTTCCATTTATTTCCATCAATTTTTTTTCATCAATGTTTTATAGTTTTCATTATGAAGGTCTTCACCTCCTTGGTCAAATTTACTCATAAGTATTTTATTTTTTTGGTAGCTGTTGCGAATGGGATTACTTTCTTGATTTTTTTCTTCATCTATTTCATTGTTGGCATATAAGAAGGCTATTGATTTTTGTGTGTTGATTTTGTATCCTGCCACTATACTGAATTCTTTATTAATTCTAGTAATTTTGTGGTGGAGTCTTTAGGGTTTACTGTGTATAGAATCATGTCATCTGCACATAGGGATAGTTTGACTTCCCCCTTTCCAATGTGGATAAAATTGATTTTTGTATATAGACATTGTAACTTGCAACCTTGCTAAACTCACTTACTAGTTTCAGTAGCTTTTTAAAAATAGAATCCATTGGATTTTAACATAAATGATCATGTCATCTCTGAATAAAGACAGTTTTACTTTTTTCCTTTACAATCTGGATTTCTTTTATTTACTTATTTATTTGTTTGTTTATTTTTTTTGGCCTGGCTAGAACCTCCAGTACATTATTGAATAGATGTGGGGAGAGCAGAACTCCTTGCATTATTTCTGATCTTAGAGGGAAAACATCCATTTCTTCATAACTAAGTGGGCTAATAGGCACACTTATTAGGCTAAGAAATTCTCTTACTCTCCTACTTTGCTAAGAGTTTTTATCAGGAATGGTCATATATCTTGTCAAGGGCTTTTTTTGAATCCATGGAAATAATCATATGGTTTTTCATTTTGATGAAAATATGATGAATTCCATTGGTGATTTACATATATGGTGATCTTTTAATGTTAAACCAAACTACATTCCTGGAGTAAATGACCACTTCCTCATTATTCTTTCTATGTATTGGTAGAATCAATTTGGTAAAATTTTGTTTGGTATTTTTACATCTGTGTTCACAGGGATATTGGTCTGTAGTTTCTTTCCTTACAATGTCTTTGTCAGGTTTTGGTGTCAGTCTAAGCTAGTCTCAAAGAATGAGCTCAGAAGTATTTCATCCTTTTTAATTTTCTGGAAAAGCTTGCATAAAAGTGGTATTATTTCTTCCTTAAATGTTTGGTAGAATTCACCATTAAAGCTATATGGGCTTGTATTTTTCTTTCTTTGAAAATTTTAAATAAAATATTTAATTTTTAAAATAGATATAGGGCTATTTAGGTTACCTATATCTTCTTGCAAAAAGCATCAGTAGTTTGTGTCTTTCAGGAAATTTGTGCATTTTATTGAGGTTTTCACATTTATTGGCATAACATTGTTATATTCCTTCATTTTCATTTTAATATCTGTAGACACTATAGTGGTGTTACCTCTCTCATTTCCGATATTAGCAATTTGTTGCTTTTATTTTTTGCTAATCAGTCTAAGTTAAAAAAAAAGAGCTTTATTTTATTGCTTTTCTTTATTGCTTTTTAAATTTTCATTTTGGCTGGTTTTTACTTGACCTTTATTTTTTTTTTCTTTTGTTTACTTTGGGTTTCATTTGCCCTTCATTTTCTAGTTTCTTAAGGTGAAAGCTGAAGTCATTGATATGAGACTGTTCTCTCATCTTCTATAGTCATTTAGTTTATCAATTCTCCTCTAAGTCCAGCTTTCACAGCATTCTACAAATCTTGATATGCTGTGTTTTCATTTTCATTTGGTTCAGACTACTTTTTAATTTTTCTGTTTATTCCTTCTTTTATTGTGAGTTATTTAAAAGAGCATTATTTGACTTCTAAACATTTGGAGACTTTCTATAGATATTTCTGGTATTGATTTCTGATTTAATACCATTGTGTCGGAGAACATACTTTTTATCACTTGAATTTTTAAAAAATGTATTCAGATTTGTGTTAGGACCTAGTCTGAGATCACATTCTGGACCATAACACAAATTTAAATACATATAAAACAATTTATACATAAAAGAAATTGAATACAAATCTCTCTTTTCATGTGCACTTGAAAAGAATGTCTATTCTGCTGTTAATGGTGGAGTGTTCTGAAAATGCCAAGTCAACAATTTATACATAAAAGAAATTGAATACAAATCTCTCTTTTCACGTGCACTTGAAAAGAATGTCTATTCTGCTGTTAATGGTGGAGTGTTCTGAAAATGCCAAGTCCAGTTGGTAGATTGTGTGGTTCACATCTTCTCTATACCTACTGATTTTTATCTCAATTATCGAGAGAAGGATATTGAAATTCCCGACTATAATTGTGGATTTGTTTATTTCTCCTTGCAGTCCTATCAGTTTTTATTTCATGCATTTTGAAAATGTTATTGGGTTCATAAATGTTCAGGATTTTTATGTCCTTCTGATGAACTGACCCGACTATAATTGTGGATTTGTTTATTTCTCCTTGCAGTCCTATCAGTTTTTATTTCATGTATTTTGAAAATGTTATTGGGTTCATAAATGTTCAGGATTTTTATGTCCTTCTGATGAACTGATCCCTTTATCATTGTGAATGACCTTCTTTCTCCCTGGCACTATTTCTTCTTTGCTCTGAAATCAGCTTCATCTGGTTTTAGCGTAGCCACGACAGCTTTCTTTTGGTTGGTGTCTCTTTTCATCCTTCTACGTTTACCTCCGTCTGTTCTTTATATTTAAAACAAATTTCTTATAGGCATTATACAGTTAAGATCTTGCTTTATAATGTAATTTGACTATCTCTGATTTTTAATTGAGCTGTTTATATCATTTATATTTAATGTGACTATTGATGTGATTAGGTTAAAAGCTACTATCTTGCTATCTGTTTTTTGTTTGTCCCATCAGTTCGTTGTTCCCTTTTCCCTCTTTTTCTGCCTTCTTTTGGATTAACTGAGTTTTAGAAATTATTATTATTCCATTTATCACTCTTATTTGCTTTTTTAAATCTATAACTCTTTGTTGTTTTAGTGGTTCCTTTAGAGTGCATAGTAAAGGTCATCTTTACTATGATAAGAGTCACTCAAAACTTTCATAGGAATAGCATATTTTGAATATCTACTATGTGTCGGGTACTATTTATTCAGCACTTTAAATACCTTAGATCATGTAATACAACAATATGATGAGGTATGGTCTATTACTCCCATTATACAGATGTGAAAACTGAGGTGCAAGAGGACAGTAACACTTGCTCACAGTTACATTCCCAGTAAATGGTTGAGCCTGGATTAAACCATTCTTTTCCTAGCCTGGATCTCTGAGTCCTAATAAATTCATATCAGTGATCTCAAATCAATACTATATCTGGTAATTGCCTCCTTTGAAAATTTAGTTTTGTGTTATTGTTTTAACTCACAGACCTGTTTGTGGTAACTTAAGCAGTAAGGATTTCCTTGCATTTTTAATTTAATGGGATTTGGAAAATTGCCAGACCACATGGCTCATTGCTTGGCCCTCTCAGTTCCTGTAAAGTAATCCATCAAATAGAAACCGCAGTATTTATTGTTCTGAATTTTCTTCCACTGGCTGGTCCTCTGAACTCCATCTTCTCTGAGATTCTTTACCAACTTTGCCATTCTGAGTTTTAAAATTCTCCCCAGAACTGATTGCTAAGAAATTATAATTTGTTTATACTTTTTTAACTGTGGTGTTTTCCCATTTAATATAGATGTACCTTTTCTTTTTGTTAAGGTCATATTACACCACAATGATAAGACTGGATTGCTCTATGATTTCCGCTAATGTGGGTGTCTGTTCAGTAGGTTGGCACATAACAGTGGTTACATAACAAAGCGTGGTCCACAAGTTCCTGGTGGTGCTGCTGCTGCTGCTGGTGGGGGGGGGGTCTCTGAGACCCTTTCGGCTATATAAAAAAGCAAAATTATTTTCATAAGAACACTAAAAAGATATTTTCTTCTTCACTATATTGGCATTTGCAGTGATGGTAAAAAGGCTATGATGGATAAAACTGTTGGTGTCCCTGCAGCAACAGCAGGCTGTGTTAGTAGTCATTGTAGTCTTTACCACGGTGCATTCACAGGGAGGGAATAAAAGACAGTGTCACTTCATATCCTTGATGGAGCAGTTAAAATTATTAATTTGATTAAATGCTGACCCCTAATTACATGTGTTTTTGGTATTCCGTGTGATGAAAGAGGAAGTATCTATAAAGCACTTCTGCTACTGCATAGCAAAGTATGATTGTCTCAAAGGAAAGCGCGTGTGTGGTTGCTTGAGTTGTGAGTTTTTTAAATGGAACGTCATTTTTTCTTGAAAGAATAACTGACGAGATATGGTTATTTGGCAGATATTTTCTCAAAAATGAACAAGGTCAGACGGTCACTACAAGACATACAATTGACAGTATTTGTTGCCAGTGCTAAAATTTAAGCTTTCGAATGAAAATTAGAACCTTGGAAAACTTGTATCTCTCACCATGAATGTGACAGCTTCCCAATACTTAAAAACTCTTCTGATAAATTGGTAGTGATACTAGAAAATGTGGTTTTTTTAATATTGCATAATGAAATGTATCAGCATTTGGAAAGTCCGTATAACTCAGACAACCAATATTTTCAAATGACCAACGCACGATGTTACAAAATCGTGCCTGAGTAAAAGTTCAGGATAAACCAATGGATGCTACTGTAACAGAGTACAAAATGTTCTTTGATGTGATTTCAGATTCTACATTACAGCTATCACTTGCCAGGTTTTGGTGTAGTATCAAAAAATAATATCCAGAATTATATGAAAAGGCTACTAAAATACTCTTTCCTTTTCCAAGTACATATCTGTGTGAGGCCAATTGTCTACATATACTTCAGCCAAAGGAACATATCACAACAGATTAAATGCAAAAGCAGATATTGGAATCCAGCTGTTTCTTATCAAGCCAGACATTAAAGAGATTTGCAAAATGTAAAACAATGCTACTCTTCTCACTAATTTCTTTTTGCTTTGGAAAATATAGTTATTTTTAATAAAAATGTTATCAAATGTTAACATAGAGTGTTTACCATTTTTTAATAAATTACAAATTAAATAGTTTAAATTTCCAATATGGTAAATGTTGATAGCTATAATCCACATAAACAAACACTTTTCAGGGTCCTCAATGATTTTTAAGGCGATAAAGAAATTCTGAGACCAAAAGTTTGAGAACTGTTGGTATAGATCTCCCAGATTGCACAGAGCCCCCTTCGGTGATACCTCCCCTTCCTCTATCTATGAGGGTTATTGATGACCTAGATTGTGATCCTTTCCCTCCTCCCTGGATCAGTGTATTGAGGGACAGAGGGTTTGATGGAAGGGGCATGAGGGGTGGATTTTGACTCCAATGAGGTCTGTCTTATTCTCTTACAATTTAAACAGGGCCAAAAGAGTGTTGGTGTCTACCCAATGCCTGACTCCGTAATACATGATGTCAGTTACCAGAACTGCTTGAGAAATCAGTTTGCAGACTGAGAAGGGAATAGAGCAGACAGATAGACAAAGAGAGGCAGAGATGAGAGACACAGAGAAAGCATACATTTCCCGTGCTTCCCACAGACCTCCAGTCCGCAGTCGCAGTTTATGCCTGATGGGCTTGGGGGTCGATGAAGAGCCTAGACAAAGAGAGGCAGAGATGAGAGACACAGAGAAAGCATACATTTCCCGTGCTTCTCACAGACCTCCAGTCCGCAGTCGCAGTTTATGCCTGATGGGCTTGGGGGTCGATGAAGAGCCCAGAGTTACCTTTAGCCAGCCTGAGTAGGTTTTTGTTTTTTGTTTTTAACTTGCAACCACATTGAAACATTTACGGCTAATAAAGTAGCACATGTGATCTGTGATCAAACTTTGTAAGGTTTATGGTGTGCTATACATTTTGAGGTCTGCTTAGGCTAGAAATACAAAGCCAAAGTTTCCTGGAAATGCAAGTATACTATTTCTATATCGAAGTTAAAAAGAAGAATTACCATAGGCTACACACATGGATTAATTACTATCTACATAGAATTAGAACTCTATCAAACATTCTTACCACAGAATTATGCTGAACAAAATTTAATCTTTCTGTGACTGTTCAAAAGAATTAAGAATCTTGTAATGCTCCAGGGCCATTACCGTTTTATAAATTGCACAAAAAATTCTCATTATTTCAGCTTTCTGGTAGTTTGGATTCAGAATAAATGGGAATTTACTGTAATACTTTGAATTATTAAATTCTGGGGAGCTCAAAGTACTTCAAATATACATGCATTATATCACTTATCTTTCTCAACAGAAGATAAAATTTACAAATGGAAACAATTAGTAATGGGTGGGTTCGGAATACAAAGTCATGTTTTTCGGCTTTCTAATGAATCGTCCTTCCATTTGGCTATTCCGAACTGATGCTGGCTTCCTTTTCTATTTCAAAATATAATATTTTTTTTTAGCTAAAGAGCAAATAAGGCTAAAGCCAGCAGCAAAGAATTTGAGCTATAATTTTATTGTATTACAAAGTACATAGTGATTTGATTATAGGTCTCAGCTCATAAATTTTTAGATGAATCTGGATCTTGCAGTTTATTTTCACAAAAGAGAAAGCCTCAAACATAATAGTAAAAAATCTAATGCATTTGCATATACTTCTGGCTTTCATCAAACTAAAAATATAGTTTTAAATGTATAGAAAAAAATAAAATTTTTTAATTAAAATTTTTTTTTGCTCTAGCTTTCGGCCTTGACCTTGGTCTAGTATAGTTTGATTTTCTATTTATAGATTATCTATGACCAAATATAATATATTTAATATATAAATGACCCTCTTGCCACCCAAGCTCCCTTCTGAATATCTGTCTCCCTTAAAATGTAATTAGTTTCTTTCTGCTACTAAAAAATTTAATGCTCTCAGAAGCCAAAGCTTATTTCTGTATCCCCTGCTGTTTTGGAGTATCTGTACCTTTCCTCCTGCCAGTTAGCATGGATAATCAAAAGTGAACTGTAAAAAGAAATCTTCCACTTAGGAAACATCAATTTGTACTAAGTCTAATCTAAAAGATTAATATGGAGCATGTGGTACATTCAATAGGAAAATGCCATTTAAATATTAATACTAGCTAAATACACTCTTGCTGCTATCTTTGATAATTTATAAGTCATACACTTCTAGAAGGAAGTAAATCACTTCTTTCTTTTATGCTGTGGCTCAGTAACATTATACAGCAACATGTAAAACAAGGCACCATTTTCTTAGATCTGACAAGGGGAAGTGAAAAATTTGGGTCCATTTTCAATCTCATTTCCTTACAGCCTAGATTTGTGTCACACTCTTGATCCTAACTGGTGCTTTCCAAATTAAATGTATATTTCTCAAACCAATATCTTAAGTGGTAACATTCCAACAGTCCAAATGTCGATTACCAAAACAAACATTTGTTTCTCCAGCAAGTGTTTTCACACAAAAGCATTTGATTTGCGTACTGCAGCAAACAAACATTTGCTTTAGGCGGTTAATGCAGCCAAAAGTTCTTGCAGAGACATTTCACAGGCTGGCTGGCATCCCTCCCTGGAGCAGGGCTTGCTGATGTCCGAGAATGTTTGACCAAGAGAATCCTTTGCAAGACATTGGAGCCATTAGGCTGTGTAAGCATTTTCATAACGTATCTTTCGAGAAAATGTGCTTCTAGTTATGATGTTTCCATTAGAAAATGTCTTCATGTCTTCACAGTGCTTCATTTGCTAATATAAATTCAGCCTTTGATGTACTCACAGAACCAAATTCATACGAAAGTTCACAGTGGCAGTTTTCAGGTAAGAACCTTCATACAATTCAGGAATTATTATTTATGCAACAGCCCATGAGAGTTCATTACATAAATAGTCCTATTACAATAGTAAACTCTATTTTCTCTCTTGAACAAGATGTAGATTATTTGTGTAAATATATATTTCTTAAGTACGCGCCTACTTTAGTGTCAAGATACAAATTCCACATAAAAATCTTCTGTTTTCCATATTATTTAAATGTTTTTGGAATGAATCAATATTTCTGAGGAAGTAATTTACTTAAATACATGTTCTTTAAAGCATGGGGAAATCGAATCTTAACTTCTGCTCCAAAGATGGTTTCCTAGCAACTGGGTCAAGATTGCTTCTTGGCTAGTTCTAAAACGAGAATCGTTACTAGCCCACTTATCAGCAAAGAGGATAGAAAGCAAAAGAGAGAAGGAGAGAAAGAGAAGAGAGAGAAAAAAGAAAGAAGGAAGGAAGGAAGGAGAGAGAGAGAGAGAGAAGAAAGAAAACACACACGCCACACAAAATATCATTTAGATCATATTTCAAAGGACTCATGACAATTTGGGCCTGTAGCTAATCAACCTGAAAGAAGAGCTTACTGCACACCTTCCATGAGTTTGATTCTATTTTGGCATTGATAGGACCAGGCAAGCATGATACAGAGAGCAGGTAAATGGCCGTAATCATTCTCCAAACGTAATCAAAATCCAAACAATGGATTTTGCATGTATTGTGGTCCAGTGCCTACAGGTGAAGGAACTTGAAACAGGTAGAAAATGGCAGACCAAGGTCCAATCCAAGTCTGTCTGATGTTAACATTCTGTGAACTCTACTGCCTTTACACCAGAAGCTCAAATTGGTATTTCTTGTCTTCAAGAAACCCTCAACCTAATTGTAAAGAAAACATATGCAAAAGAATGAGGGAGCCACCTGAGAGAGTAGATGTGTCAGTGTTAATATTATTAAAGAAACAAAAGCTTGTGTTTATTGAGCCCTTACGTGATCAGGGCTGTGGTAAGGCCCTGGCACCATGAAGTTGTTGGAGCACAGGCTGGGGGCAAGAAGTGGAAGCAAGGATGGAGGGTCCTTCAAGAAGATGAAACAGTGCGGGCAAAGGCATAGAGGGGCGCTGTCTGGGACCTGACAGGCTTGGGGTGACAAGTTGATGTTGGAGAGCAGCACTGGATGGGGAGGTGGATCCAAATTATGGAGGACCCTGCACACCAGGCTGAGATGCAAGAGACCCAGGAGGGAAATGTGGACTCATTCTAAGTTTCTCAGTATTGGAGCCCTCAGAACTCCCCCCTATTATTTCTAGGACAAAGAGAACATGCCTGTCTGTTGAAATAGCTCCTGCAAAAAAGACTTAATGTTATCACTACCACCAATATGCCTCCAGTATCTTAAGAGTTTTCTCACCTGCCATATTTTCAAACATTTGAATATTTGCTAATTTTTTCTTTAAATATGAAATATCCTCTATTTTTAAATTTGCATACCTTTGGCTTTTGGTGTGATTGTGCAGCTATTCATATGTTAATTGCCACTTGCATTAATTTTTCTGTAAATTGCATATTTGTACCTCTTCTTATTCTAATTGGTAGTTTGGCTTTTTTGTTAATTTATAGGTTTTTTTTATATATTACAGGTTCTGTCTCTTTGTTTATTATATATTTGCAATATATTTTCAGAGTATTGTTTGTCTCACAACTTGGGTTAAAGTGTTTTTTTCACACACAAGTTTTTTTTTTATATTTATATAGCTAATGGTACACATCTTTTTTTAAAATATAAATTCCAGGCTTCATCTGCCTAGAAGGAAATGCCAGAATTATAAAAATATTCCAATATTTTCTCCTAGTACTTAAAATTTTTGAGACATTTACATTTAAAGACATTTGGTACATTTGATCCATCTGGAATATAATTTGGTTTAGGTGTGAAGTAGAATTGTATTTTCATTTTTGCTACTGGTTTAAAATGCCTAATTATAATACATTAATTTTCTATATATGGGTCTGCTTTGGGTCTCTATTTATTTCCTTACTCTATGACGAAAAAGAGCAACATTGGTTTAATTACTATCAGTCTATAAAAAAAAGTCCTGATATAGCACAGTACAGTGGTTAAGAGCATGGATACAGCATAGTTGATCAGAGCATTAGTCTCTGGAGTCAGGAGATACTTTTCCAATTACTAAGACTGAGACACGTTGCTTCATCACTCTGTACCTCAGTTTTTCCATCTTTAAAATGGGGATACTAATAGGGTGATTGTAAGGATTTAATGAATGTCTATACACAAGGGTACTTCAAAAGATTCATGGAAAAATAGAATTAAAAGATAATACAAATCTTCCCATGGATTTTTTGACATACCCTCATATAAAGTACTTAAAACAGTGCCTAGCACATAGTAAGAATTTATAAAGGTGTTGGCTGTTATTATTTGCTATAATTTCCCCCCAAATTTTCTTGCTTTCTTTGTTCATCCTCTGGATAATTTTTAGAATCACTCCCTAAGAGAACTTACCAAGGGATTCCCAAAACATAGTTTACTCCCTATGAGGAATCCTGATGCCAGCTGTATTAGTTTGTTTTCTCTTGCTATAACAGAATACCTGAAACTGGGTAATTTATAAAGAATAGAAATTGATTTCTTGCAGTTTTGGAGGCTGGGAAGTCCAAGGTTGAAATAGAGCATCTGGTGAGGGCCTCCTTTGCGGTGGGGACTCTCGGCAGTCCCAAGGCAGCCCAGGAACTCACATGGCAAGAGGGCTGAGAGGAAGCATGTTAACATGCTCACATGCTCTCCTTAGACAGCCATCAGTGCCCCTCCCATGATAACCTACTCATCCATTAACCCATTAATTCATTAATCCATAAATGGATTAATCCATTCACCCCCCCAACAACCCCACCTCTCAACACTGCCATATTGGAGATCAAGCTTCTACATGCGTTTTGGAGGGTCAAACATTCAGACCACAATGCCTGCTCTTAAGAGAGTTTATTTTTTTCACCTGGCACATGCAAGCACTCAATGAATGGCAGTCTCTATTATAAAGATGAGTTGAGGGCCGGCCCGGTGGCGCACTGCTACAGTGCGCTGCTTGGGAGTGCGGCAGCGCTCCCGCCGAGGGTTCGGATCCCACATACAGACCGGTTCCCGCTCACTGGCTGAGCGAGGTGCGGGCGCAGCGCCGAGGGTTGCGATCCCGTTGCCAGTCCCGGTCCGGTAAGGGCGCGACACAGAGGGTTGCGATCCGTTGCCGGACACGAAAAAAGACAAAAAAAAAATAAAAATAAATAAATAAAGATGAGTCGGAAGGAGCAGCAACGGTGCAAAGTTCACACGTTCTCCTCATGTGTCTCACTATCCTCCACTCCTAATGGAACCCGTGAGCAGAGGGAAAAGAGTGAAAGCTGGAAAGAGGGTTATGGGGGAGGGTGCAGGAGGAGCAGCTTCTTTTAAATTCCTGCAGGAGAATTTGTAAGTTAGCCTCTCTCTTGCTCCTCAGAGCATTCTCCTGTGGTCCTTGCCTTTAAAGAGCTTTTGTGGGAATTAGAGAAAACTGCTACATCTCTGTATTCCAGCCATGGTTGCAGAGATCTAGAGAAGACGATGCTCCCGAGAACTGCATCTAGGAGTTAACATGGGCTTTGACACAGACACATTCAGTTGTTCAGCTAAAGCCTACAGGGGCCAGCGGGCACCACAAATCAGTGGTCATTGAACGTTTTGCTCATGAACCTCCTAAAAACTTTTTGAGAAACCATGTACCTCTTGTCAGGTTTTTAGGTTAACATCTAAAATTTTCAATCATAAGCTCAATAGTTGTTTTTTAAAAGATAATTAGAAGTGTACAGTAAATGGTGACTTTTAAAATGAAAGTTTACATCACTCTAATAAAATTTAATCCCCATAGCAATTTAATAGCAACATTGACCATAAAATGAAAACACACAAAAGTACTGATTTGATGCACAGAAATTTTACTTTCCTTTTCCTCCTTGTACTTATGTTTTAGTTCCTCTTACCCCACAAAATTTTATTCTAATATAATATATTCATTTTCAAGTGTTTTATTCATCACCCTCTTAGACTTCCTGGTAACATAAGTAAAAATACAAATTGAAATTTTATTACCTGTGACCATAAGGCCATAGGTGTTCACAGAATTTATCTCCTGGAAAAATGCCCCAAAACAACCTGAATATAATTTTAACATTTTTATGAGTAATTATTAAACATAAAGTTTAAATTTTATAAAAAATGCATACCTATATAAGACTGATGGGGTTTTATTTTTTCTGGTTAATTCATGTATGCTTGGATGGGTATTACCTAATGCTAGAATAAGATGGAATTCGGCACCAACTGTTTCTATTTTGGGTGTTTACAGATATAAAAGCTGAAAAACCTGGTTTATATGAATAAGTAAAGGGGAAAATAGGAACCATTTTGTTACACCAAGATCAGTATTTTGAATTGCTTCGTTGTCACCCGGAAAGCTGTAACACCCTGAGGCAATGTAAGATTCGGAGATGGGCAAAAGGTGTGTATTTCCTGTGCACGGCAGGAAGCAGACTGTGGGGATGTGATGTTTATTAGGGACCCATCTGTGGAAGGAAGGGGGAGGCGGCAGGACTGGGCATAGAAGAAATAGACGTCTTGGCCAATCCACAGGGAGCTCGGAAGGTGCTGCTCATTAGCTGTCTTGGTGACAGGTCTTTATACCCCCACATGCTCAGTCCCTGGGTATGGGGCTGTCTTGCAGAGGGTGTGGCCCCAGCAGCTGAGGTAGACCCTGAAAGAGCAGACCACAGAGAGACTGTGTGAGTTTCCCAGGGCGGCCAGAACCAATTACCACAAACTTGTCACTTTAACAGAATTTTATTCTGGCACAGAATTTTGGTCAGAAGTCCAAAATCAAGGTGTCGCAAGGGCTGGTTCTTCTGGAGGTTCTGAGGGAGAGCTGACTCCATGCATTTCTGTCAGCTTCTGGTGGTTCCCAGCAGCCCCTGGCTTTCCTTGCAGTGTAGATGATTACTCCAGTCTCCGCCTCTGTCTTTACATGGCCTTCCCCTCTGTGTCTCTGTGTCCGTTTTCTCCTTTGCAGCCTCTTGTAGGGATGCTCGCCATTGGCTTTAGGGCCCAACGTAACCCAGGATGATCTCATCTCAAGATCTTTACCTTAATTACATCTGCAAAACCCTTATAAGGTACCATTCTGAGGTTCCAGGTGGACATATTTTTTGAGGGTCACCATCTAAACCACTATAGGCAGCAACTCTTTCATTGAAGGGGTAGCTGGGCAGCATCTCTCTGTATCTATCACAGTTTGCAAAGTGGAAAAATGTGACCGTAAACGGGAGCTGAGAAAAAATAACAGGGCAAATGTGAGGCTCAAAAGGCAAGCAGGCTGCCAAGCAGATCAGCTTTAGCAAAGAGAACACATGCAAGTTGAGCGTCTAGAAATAGCTACTCCTTGGAAAGCCTTTATGTACCTTAGGGTGACAAGTAACCCAGTTTGAGGATTTAGTTCAAGCCAGGAACACAGACTTCAGGCTGCTACATCTCCAATTACTATAAGAGAATTAAGTAATATCTCCTTGTTTTTAAATATTGTTAACTAATTCAAAACAAACAAACAAGCTATGTAGGCCCAAGAAAAAAATTTTTATGGGCTGAATATGGCCACAGAAATAACCTGTGCTGCCTAATATTTGTACATCTCCTCCTACATAGTTATGGAAGAAATATCATGGTAAATAGAAGAAATCCATCTTCCTTTGACAGCCAAGGATTTACCATCTCACCTGAAGAGCAGTATTTCTCCAGAAAAATAGAACCAATAGGGTAAATATGTATGTAGAAATTTATTTTAAGGAATTGGCTCACACAGTTGTCGGGGCTGGAAGGTCCAAAATCCTAGGCAGGTTGGCAGGCTGAAAACCCTGGCAGGAGTTAGTTAATGCTGCAGCTTGAGGCAAAGTGTTTCCTTCTGGAGACCATGATTTTGTGTCCTTAAGAACTTCCAACTGATTGGATGAGATCTGCTCACATTATAGAGGGTAATCTTTTTTACTTAAAGTCAACTGACTTTAGATATTAAACTCATCTGCTAAATAACCTTCACAGCATACTTAAATTGGTGTTTAATTAAATAACCAGGTACTATAACCTGGCCAGGTTGACACATAAAAGGAGCCATCACAAGAGCCATCACTCACCATGTTGAAAGGTGGAAGCTGAGAAGTGGAAGGGATGGTGCAGGCGATCTGGCTCAACAGCACCTCACAGTACATAGGAGGAAAGTGAGGCCCAGGGAGGGGAGGTGACTTGCCCAAGGTCACACAGCTGGCTGGGGGGATGAAAACCCCAAGCAATGCTCTGTTACCCCAGAGCAGTACTCTTTGCACTATTGTGCCCTCATGCAACTCAACATCTCAGTACCAAAATCACAGCATTTTAGAGCCCAGAAAGTCCCTCAGAGGTTGTATGGCCACACCCCTCATTGTACAGTAAGATCTAGAGACACTGCACCATGAAAATTTGCATTCTCAGGGAAGAGCATTCCCACCACTCTGCACTGCCTTTCATACCAGGCAGAGGTGATTGTACTCAGGGTAAACTGACTTCAGTTAATTCTTTTCTTTCAAACCATCTTCTGTCATAGGAGCTAGTTTTCTTATCAGTGACTTCCCCTGAGTGTGTAATGGTCAACAAAATGAAACAAACGAAAACTGCGCTGTCTGATTAATTGGAAGTTGAATTAATTGGGTGCCAATCAATCCTTTTCCTGAAATTTTCGTGGATATTCAATGTTTACATTTCTAGGGCACAAGACCAACAGTTAAGCAGCTCCTACACGGATAAGCTCGTGAACTCCCTCCTTTCCTGCCACGGTTGTTCTTTTAGAAGACCGCAGCAGTGGCTCCATTTTAGTAGTTTAGAACAGTGAATTCCAACTCTGATCTGTTTTATGTCACATGACATCCACTGCTCTGGCTTATTCAGATACACTAAGTCACATTTCCAAATCACCTTCTCCCATTTTATGCCCCAAACTCAGCCCATCCCAGCCATAGACCAGAAGGAATGGCCCCCATAATTATATTTTTTCATTTTCTGAGTGTAGCTGTAATTCAGCCTAACATGTGCGTTTATAATCCTGACATGGTCAGAGACAGTCAAGGACATATGAGGGTGATGAAGGGAGACGAGTCGTTTCTGATTTCTGAGGTCTAGATGTGAGACGTGATGTCCCAGTGCATCTCTGGAGCTGTGGGGACGAGCGCGTCCTTCCTTTTCTGAACAGCTCTTCTGTGACGGAACTCTGACTTTCACTTCCAACAGGGTCTTGATATTTCTCACATGTTCTGCCTATTATTTGAGGAAGGTTTAAAATCAGATGTTTTTGTTTGCTGGGGAAAGTTGCAAAAAATTATTTATTTGCAGGACTCAGCAAAAAGAAATAAAAATTCCTAAAACCACATAATCTCTTCTCCCTGTGCCTTCCCTACCCCTAATTAAAATTTTAAAAAAGAGAAAGGGAGAGCGGTGGAGGAATGAGTATAACTTAACAGGAGCATGGAGTTCACTGTTTCTGTAGGCAGCGGCGGGTGAAGAAAGAAGCAAGTCTCTGGATATCACATGTCGTCTGAAATAACAGTGAAGGAAAAATAATTTAGCAAATTCTATTTATTTTCACAACCAAAGTCACAATTCTCCTCCCACGTAATCTAGGCCTAGAATCCTGATATCAAATTTAACAATACCAAATTCTTTATTTTCCAGGATAAATAGGTTTGGGAAATGGCCAGTGGAATTTTCCACTTGAGTTAGCCACAGTGGGGAGTTTACATTGTTACACAATTGCAATGAAGTTTAGGAATGAGCATCACAATGGAAAATTAATAAAAGCTCAGTGTAGCCCAGCCTATTCAAGTATGTCAATTAAAGCTACAATCAATACTGAGGTAATAGCTCATGAACAAGGATAGTTGGGTCCTTACTTCATTAACATTGCAAATCGATGTCAACCATTTGGGAGTAAGTGCAGAGAAATGAGCTCATATATTGGAGGTAATCATAGTTGGGAAACTTGCTGGCTAACAGGAGACTTAGGGATCAGAGTCTGCAAATAGTCAAATGTCAGGGAATAGCCCAGTCTGGTTAATAGAACATTCTGGTTCTGGAAAACTTCTTTGTTCCAACCCTTGGTGCTGAAGTCCTCTGAAAATACCTTAGTCTCTTTTTCTATCCTTCGGACACTGATCAATTTACATTTATTTCCCCTTCCTGTTCGCCTTGAGCTGCCCAAGATATGTGTTCTTCCTGTGCCATTAAAAAAAAAAAATGGCTGTTGGGCCGAGCCCGTGGCGCACTGGGGAGAGTGCAGCGTTGGGAGCGCAGCGACGCTCCCGCCATGGGTTCGAATCCTATATAGGAATGGCCGGTGCACTCACTGGCTGAGCGCGGTGTGGGCGACACCACACCAAGGGTTGCGATCTCCTTACCTGTTACGAAAAAGACACACAAAAAAAATGGCTGTAAACATTTCTTCCATAGTCCTTTGTGGCGCCAGGGAACCCTGCCTGAACTGTGTCTGTTTATTCAACAGGTGGGCCTTCAGAAGGCGTTTGCTTAGGAAATAATCTCTTTAGGATCAGCATTGGTGGGCACTGTGTCTCACCCCTCCCCCATCCATCCTAGCCCCCTTATGAAATAGCCCCCCCAAAGATATATGACTTCATAATATGGTGTCAGAATGTATTCTTCAACCTGGAAATAATTTTAAATTTATATGCCTAATGGAAGGAAAATGATGATAAAAATTTAAAAATAAAATGATGATATAGAGAGTACCCCAAGCAGTGCATCATTGTTGACTTTCCAGTCTAAGCTGAAAACAGCACAAGTCCAAGCACTATATTCATACTAATAAATTCTACCATCATCCTATTGTGATCCACAGAGTTTATTTCCTTGACCTTGTTGTCTGAGAATCTATGGATTTCTTTCTTGCCTCATATCTTCCACCAAAATATGCAGCCTGTGGTCTGTACACACACTCCCATCTCTTCCTCTGCTTGTTGCTGATGCTCATGGGTCCCTCCTGTTTGGTATTTCTCCCCATCCCTCAGTTCAGATGAACACTCACAAAACACTGTGATGTTGATAATGCCATGTAGAAAAGGGAGACATGGGACAGGGGTCACAAAGTCAGTGACAAGCCTGAGTTTGAAGGAGATTCTGACACTAACCTTGTAGATCTGAGACTCAACAACCTTCCTCAATCCTAGTTGGTTTCTGAGGCATTTTATGAAGAACGCATGTTGACAGCATTTCCACTGGGGACTCGAGGAAAAGCAGGTATCTGGGCAAAGTGGAAATGGGGGGTAGGACAGGGGGAGCGGCTGCACCCTTGTGCCTCAGCCTAAGAATATCCCTTTAGTAGAAAGTGGAAAAGAGGAAGCCCATAGGTGGGGGAAATAATTCATTACTGGGCTTCTGCTGCTAGTGCCAGGCACTGGGCTAAGTGCTCCATCCACGTTATCTCATGTGAAGATCGTGGAGCGACTTTGTGTGGCTTTGGAGAGAAGTCACTTAACCTTCACTGGGCTTCTGTTTTCCCATCCATGAGCAATGTCAGGATCCAACAAGTCAGTGCACTTGCAAGAGATAAATCTCTCTCATCTAAAGTGCTTGACATCACTAGAGAGAGCATAACAAAGGTTATATCTGCACACACAGATCTGGGTAGAAAACCAGTGACTTTAAGCAGTGCTCACAATTATTTAGGAATGACAATCATGAAAAACAGTGGTTACTTATTGTATTGAATTCACCATGATCTTCTTTTCCAAACCACGTGTTCTCCTCCATGAAGAAGCCATTGGGAGTCTATAACTATGCAATAGCTGTGGAATGATCTGCCCTTGCTAATTCTAGAGCAGCTGTAAATTAGGACACGCACATGCAGCCAAAGGCAACCATCTCCTTGCCCGTCACCTCATGTGTCAGCCATCAGTCAGGAGCAGATTTTTATGGCCCCAGTGAAAGAGCCAGGAAATGG
This sequence comes from Galeopterus variegatus, assembly GCF_000696425.1. Taxonomy (NCBI): domain Eukaryota; kingdom Metazoa; phylum Chordata; class Mammalia; order Dermoptera; family Cynocephalidae; genus Galeopterus; species Galeopterus variegatus. The sequence goes on from NW_007726431.1 coordinate 140,949, forward strand.
GGCACCCTGAGAAAGCCCCAGACAGGACCTGGATGACCCCGCCACCAACTGCACACCTCCCATAAGCTTCACCTTCGTCCCCTGCCAGGAGATGCTTTCTTCACAGAGTTAAAATATGACGTGTTTACTATAGCACCTCATGAAGATCCCCGACAAGTCCCTCCTCTGTGGAGGCCTCCCTTCCCTTCATTTTGTTCCAGGAGAGCCTAAAATTACTTCGTGCAAGGTGTATGGAGGAGGTACCCCCTGCATTCCAAGTTGCTCCTTTCCAAAAATGTGTGAGATGCACACACGCACCTGCATCCACCAAGCTCAGTCGCCACTGGGTCACAGTCAACCCGACCCTCCACTGCTCCCCACCATGCACCTGGGTCCCCCTACTCTTCTACATGGCAGTCACCAGCAAGCAGCTCATCAGAATCTCATGCTCTGCCTCCTCCTCCTGGCTCCATGGCCTTGGTGGAATTACTCTCAGATGTGCCTGGAGAACGCTCCCAGGGGGTGCTTCGAGAAATAGCCATGTGAAACCCACAACTGTGCTTGTTTTAGGGATGTTATTTACTATCTCATAGAAAATCCCTTTGTGAGGATAATTAAAGCATTTCTTTGATTCGATACTAGAAAGACTAGGCTTTTCCTGAGCCACAGGCTGCTTGTTATTGTTCTGAATTTTGTTTCTGTGAATCTAGCAACTGACCTTTGCTCTTTTCACGGGCTGCTGGAAGACTTTGTGATTCAGCTCTACTCAAAACTACTCATTAACGACATCTAATAACTAACTTTAACCCTGATTTTATCTTATTTCCCTACTTTCATATTCCCTTGATCTGATTTATTTGATTTTGTGTTTTAATAATGTATGTATCTCTGTACACAACTTCAAAACTTTTTGGAACTAGGTGGAGCATAAATACCTAGAAAGTGGACCATTTATTTCAACGTTTGTTGAGCACCTACTCTATGCCAGGCCCTGTGCTAAGCATTTAGATAAAAATAATGCAAATATGGACTCCTTGCGAGTCCACAGCCTAGGTTTGCTGTAGTGCCCTGTGGACCTTAAAGAATGGAAGTCCCCACCAAACTACACTTACATTGAGCCCTGGAGATGTGAAAGCCAGAACCATAACAAGGAAGGACCAGCTCCTCCAGTTCTGTGGCATGCGGGTCGTCCTTTCCTTCCCACACTCCCTGCAATGTATGAGATTGGTCTTCTGTGTGCTGCCTACTGTGTCTGTCTTTCCTCGGGAATGCTAAATCTGCAGCACAGTTCATAGCTACAAATGCCAGGCAAGAGAAGTGTCTCAATTAATGTATGTTGACTGGATGGATGGATGAAGTGATATCAATTTCCTACTTAAATCTTTCAGCTTTTAAAATCATACTTAGCCCCAAATCCAAATTCCTCACCCTGGTTTGTGATGAAATGAACCATCTGGCACCCACCTTCCCTTCTGCCTCTCTGACCTCCTTTGCTTTACTGTCAACCTTCCTTCTTTTGGTATTCTTGGTGCTTGGAATTTTTTGACCCCAAGATATGGCAAGACTAGATCCTTTTCTTTATTCAGGTTTCAGCTTAAATGTTACTACCTTTGAGAGGCTTCCATTCAAATGAAAGTACCACCACTACCAGCCTCAACTCCATCACTGTGGACTGAATGGCCTTGCTTGTTTGACCTCAGACCACTCGTGTGGACTGCTGAATCCCCAGCAGACCACAGAAATAACCTGCTGATTGCAAAAAGCTAGGTTGATTCCTTAGTGCAGTTTTAAGGGCTACCACCACTTTGATGGAATTATAGAAGCAGGAAGAGGTCAAAAGTGAAATAATGATGGATTTTGAGGATCTAATTTAAAGGGTCTTTCAATGTACTGGCTGATGGAAATTGTGCAAAGTTCATGATATAACAGTATAGGACTGATGAACATGTGAGGTGAGGTCTTCGCAGGGGATTTAGAAGAGGGGCAGACCTGTTGAATTGCTCTGAGAAGGGCCAACTACCCTGATGAGGACTTGTTGAAGAGTCTGTTGTTCAGATAAATGGATGTTCAGGAGGTTTCTGAAACAAACAATGCCATTACTTGCAACGTTATCCTGTCTGGGCTAGAATTTTGTGGAGTATGCAATCATGTTAATGCTGAGAGCCAAGCAGTTGGACCGTGTTAGCATGGACAGTGAGTGGTGTGGCTATAATGGTTTCAGTTCTCATTCATCAGCATATGAAATCATTATGTTTATTTATTTACTCCTTTATTAACTCTCCCTCCCCCCACCACCACGCACAGATATAACTTCAAATGTATGACATTATTCTGTTCACTTCTGTGTCTCAAGTACATAAAATGAAGCCTGGCACCAAAAGGATGCTGAGTATTTGTGAAATTTAAGGTAAAATCAGGACTTAGCCTATGTCTATCACCAGCAGCAAGAATGCTGTAGTATCAGCTTCTCGCTGAAGTGCCAGCAGCTCCTCCTGCATTCAGCAGGAACCTGTACAATGGAAATGCGGGTATTGTGTTTGGGCTAGGATGCTCCCAGGGGACAGAGGGGTTTATTCTTTCATTCACTTATTTAATCAACAAGTGTTTCATGAACTCCTCCTGTGGGTCTGACTTGGGGCTGGGTGTTTGCCGTATCAAGCATCTGGGAGCTAATTGTCATCTACAAAAATAGAGGGGTCTGACAAGATCTCACTCTCTACATGCCCGAGCTGGAATAAGAGTGAGCATTTTCAGTCATTCAAAAGACCTGCTAACGAGGGATATTTAAAGACATCAGAGAATATATAACACTCAACATATATAATGATATGTGAAATAAAGATATACATTATGTATATTAATACACAGTCAGCCTTCCGTATCCATGGATTCTGCACCTGCAGATTCAACCAACTACAGATCAGAAATACTCGGGAAAAAATCAAGAAAAACCAATAAACAGTAAAACAAAATACATAAAAACAATACAGTATAACAACCATTTACCTGGTATTTACATTGTATTAGGCATTATGAGTAATCTAGACATGATTTAAAGTATATGAAAGGGTGTGCATGGGTTGTATGCAAATGCTACTCCATTTTATATCAACGACTTGAGCACCCACAGATTTTGGTATCCATGGGGGGGTCCTGGTACCAATACACCACAGATATCAAGGAATGACTGTATATAATATTTTATGTTAATATATTATATAGAACGTATATTAATATGTAACTTTGTTTCACATATCATTGTATATGTTTAATGCTATATATTTTCTTATATATATAATGTTATAGAGGAAAAAGAGAAAAAACAATATAAAACTGTGTGTTTGGTATAATTCAAATTACATAAATAAATATGTGATTGACAATAAATCTCACACACAAACACACACACACACTGACAAAGAACAGACAAAAAGGTTAACACTGGTTAACAACTCTGGGTGGTAAAATTATGACTGGCTTTTATTTTTATTTTTCATACTTCTCTACCTTTTTGACAGTGAGTGTATGTTTTTTTTAGAATGGTATTTTAAAATGTCACTTTCCTGTTTAAGGGTGGGGAGGCTGGGAGAGTTGCCAGATAAAATACATGATGGCCTGTTAAATTTGAATTTCAGATAAACAACAATTTTTTTTCAGTATAAGTATGCCCCCAATATCACAAAGGACATACTTATACTAAAAAGCATTCATTGTGTATCTGAAATGCAGATTAACTAAGTGTCCTGTGTTTTTATTTGCTAAATCTGGCCACCCTAGAGGGTGGAGGCAGCTCAACAGAGTCATCTGAGGAGCTTTTACAAACCTGTCCCCTGTCTCCCACCCTCAGCCAGACTCCGATGTGTCTACACACCTACCTGCCAACACGCAGATTTTGAAATCTCCCTGAGGTTATCCCAGAAGCTGGGACTGAGGGTGGCATTGCAGTGGGTGGTGTGCAGAGCAGCATGCAGAGGTCCAGTGGGGTTCCAAGGGTGTCTCAGTCACATCCCTCCTGTTCTCCTTGGTGGAACTTACTGCATTTGACACTATGAGGACAACTCTTTTGGAAGGTACCAGACCCTCCTGACTGCATTCTGATTGGGCTATTTTCATAATTTTTGTCCCCAAGGGGATTAGGAACCTCCCACACTGGTGAGGCTACAGCACAGAAAGGGGCAAGCTGGCTAGTGAGGAAACTCTAGGCTGTCTGAGGCTTCTAGCCTTGAAGATCCAACTCCAGATCTCTGGATCTCCAACAGACCCTGAGGTTGAGACGGAGGGAGGGCTGTGCCCCAGAACAGGTGTCTGGCAAAGCCAACCACGAAAGGCCAAGAAGCTGATTGAATTGTCCCAGCCTTCATGAAACTCTCCTCCAGTCTCACCACCTCAGCCATGGCAGAATGCACTTCTACCAGAGGACAAATGTGTCCAGAGAGAATGGCTTTTTCTCAGGAAGGAAATATCTGGAACCCATGGCCAGTGGCCAGGCAATAGCTTGGCATCCTCGGGGAGCTGTGAGAAATCCACAGCGTTGTTTTTTTTTTTTTTTACTGCAAAGACCTGAAATAACTCCATGTGGCAACTGGAGGTGCAAATAGCTAAACATTAGCCAGGATTCATAACATGGACTTCAAATGGTAATAATTAACAAGGCGTAGGGCAAGGAGCAATAGAGGAGAAACAGCAGGCTTTGAAAAAGGACTCTGAACCTCCAGGCCTCAGTTTCATCATCTGCAAAATGGGTGTGTTTAACAAGGTGATATGAAGAGTGCTGCCTTCTAATTCCAATGTTCCAGAATGTTAATTTTGGGAGTTAATTTGGGGTTCAGTTTTCTGAACCAGGGAAGCACAGCACCATTTACTGAAGCTTGCAGTATAGGGGGAAAGGAAAGGATTAATATTTTTCAGGTATGTACTTGGTGATAGCTATGGTACATGCTTTATCTCATTTCTATGCTTTAGAACAGCTTTTGGAGGTTGGTGTCATTATCTTCATTTTATATCCAGGAAAATAAGGCCTCAGAGAGGGTAAGTGATTTTCTCAAGACCACACAGCTAGCAAGGGGATAGCCAGCATTTGAACCAAGACTGTCTTCTGCTGAACTCAGTTCTTTGTTCACCAAACCATATAGATCTCCCCTGGCCTTGTGCTGCTGATCTCTCGCGAACACCAGCTGAGGTACTGAGATGGGGACAGAGGGAGGTCAACTCCACTTCCTCATAGCAAGGGGATAGCCAGGATTTGAACCAAGACTGTCTTCTGCTGAACTCAGTTCTTTGTTCACCAAACCATATAGATCTCCCCTGGCCTTGTGCTGCTGAGCTCTCGCGAACACCAGCTGAGGTACTGAGATGGGGACAGAGGGAGGTCAACTCCACTTCCTCTGTGATTAATCTCCAAACTCTGTAAGTAAGGAATAGTCTACAACCAACTTTATCAGGGACAGATGCCAGGTATCTTCAAGGGACCCTCTGTTCTAAAATTCTCCTCATCCCTCTTATCTGATCCCTGAAATACCTGGAGCAACATCTAGAGGCTCTCATTATGTACCTTCCATCCCCATCTCTTACTGAGAGAAGAAATATAGAAACTGCATTTCAGCCACTCACTGGTTTAATCATTTCCCATGAATCATTACTAGGCTTTGACTGGGCCAGAGGGAAGAGACATGGGTGTCATGTTTGCCTAAATAAAGGCACTGGGGAACAAAAAAAGAAAAAGAAGTTGGGGAAGGAGGAATTGGAAAGTCTTTGACTTCAGAATGAATATTCAAGCAATTTTCCTTGAATAGATTGATCAATGAAGGGAATCATTTGGCTACTGTGGGCCCGGGCCATTTTTAGTCGCAAGAAAAATATGTTAAGTAAAAATATTGGAAACAACCAATAGTAAAGGGTTTTGTTGGGCAGACACAGAAAATTTTATTTATTTGTGTGAGCACTTGCCATTTAAATGGTGTTGGCCACTCCACGGAGAAGAACCAAATCACTTTAGGGTAGACTGAGGGATCCTTCTGGCTATGACAATGTAGGACCAGAAGACATTCACCGCCTTGAACACTTTGGATGATGTGTTAAGCTGGGCTCCTAGGATGTCTAAACTTCTAGGATGATGGAGCCAGGGGACTCCAAGATACAGACATAATACTTCTCAATACATTAGTTGAAGTACCAGAAACAGACCTGGTGAACTGCTGGTTTCTGATCCAACATGTAAAGAGCTTGGAAGTCATCACTCCCATCCTCATGACAAGACAAAAACTGAACCAACTGAAAATCAACAACTCTTTTTAGACCCATCAGAGAATTTGAGGGCAAGCTGCTGCTCTGAAAGCTGAAGAGACAGACAGATGGACACAGAGAACCACAGCTTACATGGAGCAGAAGCCCTTGGCTGCAGCCAATATTAGTAGGAGTATTTTAACCTGTAATTGATAAACTACTAAAGGCTCAGTGTGGACAATTATGAGAGTTTAAAAACTCTGAAGTGACACAATCTTAGGGAGTCCCACACATTGGTGAGTTTTAGCCCCAGGAGCCCTACCAGGTTCTCACTGTGAAGACCGGAGAAAAATCCTCTTATGATTCCAGCCAGGGAGGAAAAAACTAAACTTTTGAAAGACACCCAGAGCTCTCTGTTCTCTTTAACAAGGCCAGCCTTCAAGGGAAACTAAGTGCCTGACCTTTTACAAGTGACTGACCAGCTGGGTTTTTACCAAATCCTAACCAATGTGGGAGAAGGGAAATACCCAACTGAGGCTTCCTAAAAGACTGACACCTAAATGTAGGATTATTGAGAACATCACCTCTCCTCACACCTTACTGCCATATCAATCTGGCTCCTGTATAATAACAGGATTAGAGATAAAAGAACTGCAAGGTTCAAACCCTATTTAAGAGGTCTCTAGGAAAACCCAAAATAACAGGGGAGATAAAAACAAGGACACTAGAGAAAATGTTAGCCTGCAACACAGCTACAGTAAAAAGTAAACATGGCCTAACTAGCCAGACAGATGTGAAACGTCACACTAAAGTCCTATTTAACTCAGTTTCTTTTACCTGATACATTATGTCAGACTTTTAGCAAAAAACTGCAAGGTGTGTTAAAAGGAAAAATGAACAAAAACAAAAACAAAATACAGACTAAAGAGATAAAGCAAGCATCAGAACCCGACTCAGACTTGGGAGAGTGTGGTGCTGACAACACCAAGTCAAGGGTTAAGATCCCTTACCAGTCATCTTTTTATAGGGAAAAAAAAAGAAAAGAACCTGACTCAGGTATGGCAGAGATTTGTGAATTAAAATAACTATTAATTAATATGCTAAGGGCTCTAATGGAAAAAATGGACAACATACAAGAACAGATGGGTAATGTAAGCAGAGAGATTGAAACTCTAAAAATCAGAACCAAATGCTGGAAATCAAAAATTCTGTAGCAGAAATGAAGAATACTTTTGATGGGCTCATCAGTAGACTGGACAGGGCCAAGGAAAGAAATCAGTGAGCTTGAAGATATGTAAACAGAAACCTCAAAAACTGAAACACAAGGAGAAAAAATTTTAAAAGATAGAACATAATCAAAGGACTATAGGACAATTATAAAAGTTGTAATATATGAGGGTACTTCAAAAAGTTCAGGAAACATTTGTATTATCTTTCAATTCTATTTTTCCACCAACTTTTGAGAATACCAAGACAGGCAGAGAAGAGAGAGAGAGAGAGAGACAGAGAGAGAGAGAGAGAGAGAGAGAGAGAGAGAGAGAGAGATACCAAGACAGGCAGAGAAAAGAGAGAGAGAGAGAGAGAGAAACTAAAGAAATATTGGAAGTAATAATGACTGAGAATTTTCCAGAATTAGTGACAGACAGCAAACCACAAATCCCAGAAGCTCGGTGAACACCAAGCACAGTAAATACTAAAAAATCTATACCCAGGCAGGCTGTATTCAAACTGCAGAAAGTCAAAAGCAGAGAAAATATTGAAAGATGCCAAAGAAGAAAAAGCAGCTTACCTACAGAGGAACGAAGAATTACATCAGCCTTCTCTTCCAACACTACACAAGCAAGAAGAGAACATACTAAAATATTTAGTAGAAAGAAAAAGAACCACCAACCTAGAATTCAATATCCAATGAAATTACCATTAAAAAGTAAAGGAAAAATAAAGACTTCCTCCAGCAAACAAAAATTGAGAGAATTTATTACCAGTAGACCTGCCTTGCAAGAAATGTTAAGAGAAGTTCTTCAGAGAGAAGGAAAAATGATATAGGTAAAAAAAAAAAACTCAGATATGTATAAAGACAGGAAGAGCATTGGAGAAGAAATAAATGAAATTAAAATAAAATCTTTTCTTTTTCTTTTTCTTGATTTGTATAATGGATAACAGTTTGTTCAAAATAATAATAGCGACCATGCAGTGGGTAATCATAGCTTAGGGATAAGTTAAATGAGCGGTAGCAAAATTAATAGGGACAGAAGAAAGGAATTGGAAATACTCTGTTATGAGGTACTTGAACTACCTGTGAAGCGATTTAGTGTTACTTAAAGGTGGACTTGTCTTAGCTGAATATTAATATTGCAAACTCTATGGTAAACATTAAAATTTTTTTAAAATGTGTAATTGACATGCTATTACAGGAGAGAAAAATGGAATCATATAAAATGCTCATTTAAAATCAGAGAAGGCAGAAAAAATGTGAGACAAAAAGAAATAAATAAATAGAACAAGGGTAATAATAGAAAACAGTTACAAATGCAGTATATATAAATCTAACCATGTCAAGAATCTCTAAATGTCATTGGTTTAAACACACAATTAAAAGATAGATTCTCAGAGTGGGTAAAATAACAAGACTCAACTACATATTGTCAATAAGAATCCCACTTTCAATTTAAAGACACAGCTAGATTAAAAGTAAAAGAGTGGAGAAAGATAGACCAGGCTAACACTAATCAAAAGAAATCGGGAGTAGCTATATTAATTTCCAAAACAAGGAAAATCATCAGGGATAAAGAGGAGGATTACATAATGATAAAGGGATAAATTTTTCAAGAAGACATTACAGTCCTTAACATGTAGGTGCCTGCAATGTACTTCACAGGTTAAGAGCTCAATCCTCCACAAAACTCTCCTCACTTCAGACCTCAGCTAAAAGTTCCAGGGTTCCCAAGTCACCCACATTTTTGACCAACTTGCTATAAATTTTGGGATTCCCACTATCTCCTTAGATTGAATAATTCACTAGAATGACTCACAGAACTCAGGAAAGTGCTTTACCTTTGATTGTAATTTTGTTATAAAAGATACAAATCAGGACTGGCCAAATGAAGAGACACATAGGATGAGGCCTGGGAAGGATCCAAATGTGAAGTCTTCTTGTCATTAAGACACACCACCCACCTACATATCAATGGGAAAGGAAGCTCACTCAAGCTCAGTGTCCAGAGATTTTACTGGGTTTCATTCATTACAAGGCATGAATGATTCTTAGGACACACCGCCCACCTACATATCAATGGGAAAGGAAGTTCACTCAAGCTCAGTGTCCAGAGATTTTACTGGGTTTCATTCATTACAAGGCATGAATGATTGAATCATTGGTCATGTGATTGAAGTCAACCTCCTCCCTTCCTTCTCTTTTTGGAATATTACTATAAAGTTACAGTGATTAAGACAATGTACCGTTGGCATAAGGATAGATATGTGTCAATACAACAGAATAGAAAGGTCATGAATAGACCCACTCATATATGTGACTTGATTTGTGGTAAAGGTACCCCTTTAATTCAGTGAGAACAGTTGGTCTTTTCAATAAATGTGCCCGGAACACATATTCATGTTTATATTAAAAAGAAATATTAATCATTACTCATGCCATGTGCAAAAATTAACGCAAAATTTCTGACCTAAAGCTGAAATTTTCTAGAAGAAAAAACAAGTGAGTCCGGGGCCGGCCAGGTGGCGCACTGCTATAGTGCGCCGCTTGGGAGCGCGGTGGCGCTCCCGCCGAGGGTTCAGATGACCTAAAGCTGAAATTTTCTAGAAGAAAAAACAAGTGAGTCCGGGGCCGGCCAGGTGGCACACTGCTATAGTGCGCCGCTTGGGAGCGCGGTGGCGCTCCCGCCGAGGGCTCAGATCCCACATACAGACCGGTTCCCGCTCACTGGCTGAGCGAGGCGCGGGAGCAACACCGAGGGCTGCGATCCCGTTGCCGGTCCCGGTCCGGTGCGGGGGCGACACTGAGGGTTGCGATCCGTTGCCGGACACAGAAAAAGACAAAAAAAACCAAAAAAACAAAAAAACAAGTGAGTCCATGTTAATGATCTTGGAGTAGGCAAAGAATTTTTAAAGAGGACACGAAAAGTATTAATCACAAAGAGTTAATGAATTGAAGTTGATTAAAATTAAGAACTTCTGTTCATCAAAATATTTCATTAAGAAAGCAAATATGCAAGAATTTGAACCCAGAAGATACAAAGAACTCCTACAAATAAATATCAAAATGACAAAAAAAAATCACAATTAAAAATTAGCAAAAGATTTGAACAGGCAATTTACAAAAGTGGATATCCACGGACAAGTACTCAACATTATTATCAGAAAATGAAAATTAAAACCACAATAAAATACTAGTATATATCCATCAGAATGACTAAAATTATAAAAACTGGAAATACCAAGTCTTGTTGAGGACGTGGAAAACTGGAACTTATATATATATTGATAGGAATGTAAATTAACATAAACACTTTATAAAATAGCTTGGTAGTAACCACTAAAGATAAATGTACACCTCCCCTATGACCTGGAAATTCCACTCTTAGACATATATATAAAAGAATTGAGTAAATATATCACAAATAGTCATAGGCAAGAATGTCTGTAACACTTTTATTCATCCTAGCCCTAACCTAGAAACCAAAAAATGGATAAATCTAGTGTGGTCTATTTATAAATTCTGGGTGGAATATTATTCAGCATTAAAAAAGAACAAACTATGAATACAAGCAACAACATGGATGAATATCAAAGATTTATGTTGAATAAAATACATAAGATGCAAAACAGTACATAAATTTTGATTCCATATTTGAAGTTCAAGATTAGACAAAACTAATCAATGATATTAGACAGAATAGTGATTACCTCGGGGTCAGGGGAAGTGAGTGGGAAAGGACCTCAGGGGAAACATCTGGTGATAAAATTTCTATATATTTGGGTCGTGTTTCAAGTTTGTAGACATATGTAAAAATTCATCAAGTTGTACACTTAAGATCTGTGCATTGTACCATATGTAAGTTATACCTCAATTTTAACAAAGAAGAAAACAATTAGACCTGAAAGTATTTGTACCTCAGGATAGTGATGCTGTTCATGCCAGTTATAAAGTCAAATGTTAAACTATGAGTGAAGCATTAAACAAACCATGACATATTCATACTATGGAATATCATATTCCCTTTGAAAATATCTTTGAAGGATTTTAATGACATGGAGAAGTGTTTAGGATATTACATTAAAAGCCAAAAAGATGGGGATACAAAATTATACCAGAATTTTTCCTCAATTTTATTTTATATATATGGAGATTTTTAACAACTGGTAAGAAATAAACCAAAATGTTAATGGCAGTTACATTTGGTTGGTGGGATTAGAGATTGTGGCAGTTTCAAAATATAGGTGCAAATTCTTTGACGCACGTCACATCTTGAAGTGGCATCTGTACCTCTTCTCCTTGAATCTGGGTGGGCTTGGTACTGCTTTGGCCAAAGTGTGTGGTGGAAATGACATGGCATGACTTCTAATGCTTGTGTGCCTTGGTCTCTGGAATACTCATTCTTGGACCCCTGAGCTATCAGGTAAGAAATCCAACTACCCGGAGACTACCATGCTCTGAGAAAGCACAAGTTATGTGGAAAGCCATGTGCAGGCTCTTTGGTCAACAGCCCCAACAGAGCTCAGCCTTTCAGTCATCCCAGCCCAGGTTCCAAGCACGGGAGTGAAGAAGTTTCCACCTGGAGATGATTCCAACTCCCAAATGTTCAATCTTCCTACCTGAGGTTCCAGATATCTTGGAGCAGAAACAAGACCTCCCCACCTTGCTCTGTCTGAATTCCAAAGAATCTATGAGCATAAAAAAATGATTGTTTTCTGCCACTAATTTTGGGGTGATTAGTTATTTAGCAATAGATAATTGGAATAGAGATAATGTTTATTGTCTTTTTCTACTAATTAGTATACAAAAGTAAGCAAAAAATAAAACAAAAGAATACAGATTCTCAGCTACTTCTCTCAGAACTTCTTTAGATGGAAAGGTAGAAGAAATAGCTCGCCTTATCCCAAATGGCCTTCCATATAAAATGTATCTGAGACCTCCTACCCGTCATTATTTAAGAGGCACCTAAGGAGGCAGATTCCCAGGTAGAAAGTGCTTGCTGTGTTGGACACATGATTCCCTGCTCTCCCTTCTTAGTGCTTTCAAGGATATGATGAATTTTCCAATTGGAGGACTGCTTTAGAAAGCCTGGAGTTGACTTCACAATGAAATGAATACATACCACATTGCCCTATGCAGTCATAGCTCCTCCAAAACACAACCATAGTTCATCATAATTTTGAAAAAGTCAGTTCCACTTAATGAAGTCTTATTAATCCAGGGTTAAACCAAAACCACCTTGGTGGAAATCTTTCTAATATATATAGGTTTAATTGTTAGGGTAATGGTAGCTGCTACAACAAAAAACCCCAAAATGTATAGTGGCTTGAACCCAATAGACGTGTCAAGCATTCTTTCTCAGTAATAGTGCAGGCAGGATTACCAGGTTGGTGGGTCACCCTTCCTGTATTGCAGCATTCAGAGGCCTGTGCTGACAGAGGCTCTGCCATCCTCAACGTGTGGCTTCCAGCCCCCCTGGTAATTTTCTCCATTTCTGCCTATCACACAGGAGGAAAGAGCACAGAAAAGGGCTTACAGGAGGTTTTATTGACCACACCAGGGAATGGAATGCATCCCATTCCATTGGCTGGAACTCAGTCACGTGGCCTTCCCTAAGCGCAGGCAAGGTTTGGAGAACGAACCTGTCCATGAGCCCAGGAAGAAGAGGAAACAAACTTTGTGAAACATTTATCAATCTGTACCACAATAGTCTGTATGATGACTTTATAGGTAGATAAACAAAACTGAGCCTTCTTTAAAGAAATAAAATCTGGAAGGGCCCAGCATTATCATTGTGAACATTGATGCATATTGTTTAAGAGCTAGGTGAATAAAGATTACCATGACTCCATTCCAACTCTACAAGTTTTATCTTTATTCAGTGTATTATGCTCATCCACATATTTTTTAAAAAATTAAATAGAAACAAAAGACCTAATAATTACATTGCATATAGCAACGAATATTCACATATGTCATTTCATTTCATCCTCACAACAATCCTGTAAGGAATACGTTTTTACTTCCTTCCTCCCACATTTGGCATATAAAGAAATGTGTCTTAGAACACTGAGCAGCTTGCCCAAGTGGTGAAGCTAAAACTCTAATCCAGGTCTTTTTATTTCAGAATCCATAACCTATGACCCTCTGTAGAACCTTCTGATTAATAAACAGAAACCATCAGGGCCCTACCCATATTTCTTTGGGCCTTTCCATTCCAGTGCAAGCCTGCCCAGCTGCCGGCTTCCAGCAGCTGCCTCTCTTTACTTGAGGGCTTTCTCTTGCTGCTGGAGGAGCTAACCCTCAACTAATGAGACAAGAGTTGTAGTAGAAATTCCCAGTTTCTTGCCCCAGGGTGTGAGGGTAACTCCGCAGTGCATTTTTGCACTGGCTCCCACAGTTCCCGAGTGGGATCAAGCTCCAGTCACCCTCTGTAGTGACTTGCTTGATAATGCACACGTTTTGGCTGCCTTCCCTCCCCTGACTCATTTTCCTGCTCCCCTGCTGGTATTTCCTTCACCTCCCAAATAGACTCTATTAGCACTGAAATTCTTGTCTTAGGGTCTGTTTCTGGGGGAACTCTAAGACAATTGAGTTCCTTGGAAACAATGTTTCTTGCATTTCCTAGTACTCATTACCATTGCTGGCTTAGTCATTGGGTGTGATCTTAATATTGGTCTTCTCATCAGCTGGTAGAAATGAGAACAAAACATCTTTCCTTATCCACAAAGGCATAAATTGTTTTAAAAATACTAATATTTGCTTTTTTAGTTTTCTTTAAGATTAAATAGGAATTATTTTTATAATTGGCCTTTTTAAATTCAGATATAATTCCTATACTACAAAGTCACCATTTTAACATGTACAGTTCATTGGTCTCTAGTATATTCACAGAGTTGTGCAATCATCACCACTATGTGATTCCAGAACATTTTCATCACATCAAAAGAAAACCCATACCTATTAGCAGTCACTCCCTATTTCCCGCTGCCTCCAGCCCTGGCAACCATTAACCTAGTTTTTGTCTGTGTGGATTTGCCTGTTCCGCACATTTCATATAAATGAAATCATTCAGTATGTGGCCTTTTGTGTCGGGCTTTATTCACTTAGCATAGTGTTTTCAAGGTTCTTAAATGTTGTAGCAAGTATAAATATAAGTACTTCATTCCTCTTTATGGCTGAATAATATTCCATTGTATAGACATACCATATTATGTTTATGTATTTTTCAGTTGACGCACAGTTGGGCTATTTCCACCTTTTGACTATTTTGAATAATGCTACTATGAATATTCATTTACAAATTTTTATTTGAATGCCTATTTTCAATTCTACTGTATATATTCCACATAGGAGTGAAATTGCTATGTTATATGGTAACTGTATGATTAACCTTTTGAGGAACTGCCAGGCTGTTTTTCAAACTTGCTGCCTCGTTTTAGACATTCCCACCAGCAATGTATGAGGGTTCCAGTTTTTTTACACCATTGCCAATATTTATTTTCCATTTTTTGTTTTTTGTTTTTAAATTATAATAATCTTCATGGGAGTGAAGTGATATCTCATTGTAGTTTTGATTTACATTCACCTAATGACTAATGATATTGAGTATTTTTCAAGTGCTTATTGTCCATTTGTATATCTTCTTTGAAGAAATGTCTATTCAAATTCTTACCTCATTTTTATATTGGGTTATTTGTCTATTTTTGAATGGTAAGAGGTTTTAGTATATATGTGTGTGTGTGTGTGTGTGTGTGTGTGTGTGTGTGTGTGTGTGTTCCGCCTTGGCCGTACAGCAGCTGAATAGTAGACCCTTGAAAGAAAACAGACGAGACCCGTACTAACAGTTCGCCAGAGAAGTTCCGTTTTATTCAAGGACTGCGATCTGAATAGTAGACCCTTGAAAGAAAAACAGACGAGACCCGTACTAACAGTTCGCCAGAGAAGTTCCGTTTTATTCAAGGACTGCGTGTATATTTATAGGGAGCTGCATTCCGGGTTTGGATATGGGGTGGACGGGGCGGTAGCTGATTGGAAGGGGCTGGGCAGGAAGTGAGCCTTGACCTGTGACTGGTTGAGGTTTGGCATGGGTGGGCTTGGGTTTTGGCCGGCGGGCTTGTTTACTGTGGAGAAGAACCTGGAAGGGCGCCATATTACTAGGGAATGCTTTCCCCCTCCCCCTCCACTTGAGTGCCCACGGTATCCTTACATTCAAGTGCCCACGGTATCCTTACATTCGAGTGCCCACGGTATCCTTACAACCCTTATCAGATATTTTGATTTGCCAATATTTTCTCTCGTTCTTTGAGTAGCTCTTTTACTTTCTTGTTAGTATGCCTATGTTTGCTTTTAAGAGTTTTGTAGTTTTACTCCTACATTTAGTTCTTTGATCCGTTTGTGTTACATTTGTATATGGTGTGAGGTAGGGGTCCAACTTTATTCTTTTGCATGTAGATATTCAGTTGTTCTAGCACCATTGGTTGAAAAGACTGTTATTTCCCCCACTGAATCATTTTGGCATCTTTATCAATTGACTATAGATGTTATTGCATTGATCTGTGTGTCTATTCTTATGCCAGTACCACATTCTCTTGATATTGCAGCTTTGTAGTAAGTTTTGAAATTGGGAAGTGTGAGTCCTCCAACTTTGCTCTTCTTTTTCAAAATTGCTTTAGCTGTTCTGAGTCCCTTGCATTTCCCTTGCAGCAGGAGTTTCTTAATTCCTCCTGCGGGGCTCTTTAGCATGTATTGTCCTAGCTGAGAAAGCCTGAGTCCATGCATCTTTTAGGAGCGATTTTTCTGATTAGCTAAGTGTTGTGTGGCCCTAAATATTTGCTCCGCTGCCAGAAACTCCATTATTATACTTTTGTACTTTTTGAAATCAGAGACTTTTGTAGGACTGCAGGAGCATGTCAGTCCAAGGCATGGAGGGAATACAGGCAAGAATCATCTGAAGTGTTAAGAGGCTGTCTTGTCAAAGGCACAGGCTTCAGAGGCCAACAGATCTCTGCCACATGCTTCCTGTGTGAATTTGGACTAGATGCTTAACTTCTCTGAGGTTTAGTTTCTCCAGTTGTGAAATGGAGATAATATATACCTCACAGAATTATTAAGATGATGAATTGAATCATATATTTAAAGCACTTAAAAGGATAAGGGAGATCTTGAACTATCTTTTTCAGATTGACTCCCCTGTTGCAAGCCAGATAGCCTCAAGGGTCAAGAAGTGGGACCTGTGAATGTACGAGAGCCCCCCCAAGCCAAGGTCTACATAGGCCAGTTTACCCTGAGAAGAAGCTTCTGCCACAGGGATCAGAGCCGGGGAAACAGTGGGCAGGATCAGAGGCAGAGGTGAGCAAAGGAAAAGGAGGAGAGCTTCTTTCCAGGAGGGTCAGAGTTAGGAGAGATGCAGGGAAGGGGAAAATTACATAATCATACAAACTTCAGGAGGGAAAACAGGTTAATGCTGATTTTTATTTACATCTTTATTGATTTGCTGGCACTTGCCTGGTACCAGAGACTTATTTAAAGAGCTGGCTCATAGCTAAGCTTGGCTTTGGATTCTGGTGGGGCCACACACCACCGTTTATTTACCAAACACAGCAGTCGACACTCACCCCTCTGTCTCCAGCAGGCTATATCTCCTGATATCAAAGCTGGCCTTGGGTTTGAATGTGATGCCAGCTGCCTGCAAGCCCTGAGAGACAGCCTCCATACCTAGTGATGGCAAATTACGTTTTGGCTCATGCTAACACCTATTTACCTGTGTCAGTTGCAGAGATGTGTCAAGATGGATTGTGAGTCTGCATCTGGCCTCAAATGGAAGAATTTGGACTGATTGGCAATGTCTGCCTTGGGAACAGTAGCAGGGAGTTACAAGTACGGGACATGATTGGCTATCCCTGTACTATGCAAGACATGTTTATTGCATCAATAAATTGACATGCCTTTTGTCCCATTTAGAATAGGAGGGACACAAAGTTTAAAGGATTTATTTAATCCTCAGGTTCCAAGGCAACAGGTGATGTGCCCACACTAGACTCAACCAATGCCTGAGGGACAGAGGATTTTGGAGAGGACAGTTTCCCACAGCAAGGAGACAGGCTACAGGTCCATGTTCTCTCTGACCTGGAAGAAAATTGCTCTCATCTCCTATTTCATTTCTTAAAATGTTCAGTGAAAAAACAAGTTGTTTCCCTGCAACCTAACTGAATTTTAAGTTTATCACCTTCTCTTTATTTTGGTTTTTTTGTGTGTGTGATAAAATATACATAAAATTTTCCATTTTGATCATTTTTAAGTATAAAGTTCCGTGAGATTAACGGACCCATCACCACCACCAATCTCTAGAACTTTTTCATCTTCCATCATTACCATCCATCTCTAGAAATTTTTCATTTTCCCGAACTGAAATTTTGTGCCTGTTAAATGATAACCCCCCATCTTCCCCTCCCCCTTAACCCCTGGCAACCACCATACTACTTTCTGTGTCTAGGAATTTGACTACTCTAGGTAATTCATACAGTATTTGTCCTGTGTGACTGGCTTATTTCTCTTAGCATGAAGCCCTCAAGATTCACCCATATTATAGCATGTGTCATAATTTTCTTCCTTTTTTAAGGTTGAATAATATTCCATCGTGTGTGTATACCACATTTTAGCTATTCATCCATCAATGGACCCTTGTGTTGATTCCACCTTTTGGCTATTGTGAATAACACTGCTAAGAATACAGGTGTACAAACATCTGTTCAAGTCCATGCTTTCACTTCTTTCGGGTATATGCCCAGAAGTGGAACTGCTGTATCATATGGTAATTCTATGTTTGATTTTTGAAGAACCGCCATCCTTTTTCTAGTGGCTGCACCATTTTACATTCCCACCAGCAGTGCACAGATTTCCAATTTCTCAACAGCACTTGTTATTTTTTGTTTGTTGTTTTTAATAATAGTCACCCTAGTGGGTTTCTCTGGGTTTTAAGGATCATGCTAGCTATTCCCAAAACATTCTGGCAAATCCAATGCAATAAGATCTCTTTGTAGAGGATTTTCCTTTCCCTTAATTTTGGAGGCATCATGTTATCAGTTTTTAGGTAAAACACTAGATGGAGTATAGCACATTTTCTTAAAATATGCTTGAAAGGTTTTTTTCCTAATAGTACTGTCTAAGCAGACAATTCTAATAGCTTTCAAGAACAGACACAAAGAATGACCTTCAAATAATTCCATGTACTTCCCAAGTCCCTCTGCAGCCCTCGTGGAAATGTTGCCTTTGGGGAAGTTTTCCAAATGCAGAGCTGGGAGTGTCGGCTCATAGGTAGTGAGCATTGACCTCCCTCCCCGGACGGCAGGAGGCCCTGGCTTGACAATGAACTAAGTGTCTATGGGGAAGCTTCTCATCCGAAGCACTGAAAGACCAGCATTTGGACAAAGATGCATCAGATATGGTCTCTGTCTTCAAGGAGAGATGCCAGTTGGATTAGATTAAAAGTGGAAGGTGAACAGCATAGTCCAGGTTACTGGGGAGAAAGTAAGTGCTTTGGGTCTTCTGAAGGCTATGGTCATCCGGAAAGGCTACCTGCAGGTGATGGGACATATGTGGGACCTGGGTAGGTTCAGAAGGGATGTGACATAAATGGGAGTGGGGAATATTCTTGGGAGGAGGAAGAGCCTGAGGAAAGGGAGGAGGAAATAAATCTGAGTTATTCACAGCCTATTTTCAGACGCCTAAAAATCAAGAAGAGGATTTTGAGCATTATCTTTTATTCAAGGGGGAGGATTTTAAGCAGAGGAGTCATACTTTCAAACTGCTGTTTAGAAGGATTGTTCTAGAAGCACGGTATGAATGGGACAGAAAATAGAGCAGGTAGGAGGACCTCTGTATTCTGTGATAGGAGGCTGGACTTCAGACTAGGCTGGCACTAACACTGAGGTTCTCCCCCGCCTTGCATACACCCGGCAGCCTCAGGCCTGCAACCTCCCCATGTCTCGGGCTTGTCCTCTGGGGAGCCGGTGCTGCCATTTGCCGTCTGCCCTGCCATCCCCTCTCCACACTGGTTTTCTCCTTCTGCCTCCCCAGCAAACCATGCACTGTGGCAGGGGACAGGCCCGTGGCCACCCTGGAGGAGTCAAACTAGTCCTTCTGGTCTAGACACCCCAGTAACAAGACTTTTGGACAGACTCACAAATCCTGCCCATATTTTGGCCTTAATCAGAGGGGAAAAATTAGACATTACAATAATTCAAGTAAATGAAAAAAATAAACATCAACCATAATCCCTATCAACAGAGTATAGATTAGGTTTTGCTGAAGTTCAAACAATTCCCTATGTAAGTGTCTTAAAATCCCCGGGTATTTTTTCCTCACGTTACGTAAACATTGTGTCAGAAGGTTGGCTGGGGCATCTGCTCAATGTCACCATCTCTCTCACTCTGGGAACTAGACAGACAGGGCTGCTACCATCGTTTGGAGCATCGCTGCTTGCCTTGGCAGAGGGAAAAGAAAAGAGCTATGGAAAGTCCCACATCAACAATTAAATACTTGATCCAGAAGTGACATCTGTTACCAGAACTGTCACATGGTCCACCCAACCACAGTGGAGCTAGAAAGCTTGACTCCTACTCTGTGCCTCAAAGGTGGGAACCAGAAATATTCAGTTGGGAGCACAAATGACAGTCATACCTGGGGCAGTTAAAGCTGTCCTGCTAATATTTAGGTGTTATCCTCCAGGCCCTCTTCTTTATGTATATGTACGTACGTGATCCTTCATACATTAAAAACACAGACATTTTGTATTGATTTTGTTTATTTTGTCTTTGCAAAAATAGGATCATATTATATGTACTATTTTGTCACCTGCTGTTTGCAATTAATATGTTATGGTTGTATTTCCTTATCATTGAACACATTTAATGATTATGTAACAGTCTACTACATGAATACCACTATGTATTTAACCAATCTCTTACTGCTGGACAGTAGTAGGTTATTTTCCAAGTTTTATTATATTAAATAAAGATGTACTGCATTTAATCAGACATAGGTCTTTGTATTCTTGTACTGTTATTTCCTAAGGATACATTTTCAGAAATGGAATTACTGAGTCCAAAGATATACCATATTTTGTATTTTGATAGATATTGCAAAACTGCACTGCAGTAATGCCATGCCAAGTTATACTCGTACCAGTGACATGTAAGACTCCTAAGAACCTGGTTTCATCAGGAATGACTTGACTCCTGGCAAAAGCTTTCATACTAACAATGATACTAGTAACACTAGATCAGGCCATGTACTAAGTATTTACTGAACATTATCTCATTTAGTCTTTACAATGTGTGAGAGAGATATTATTATCTCTACTTTCCAGATGAGAAATCTCAAGCTCAGAAAGGTTAGACAAGTTACTTAAGTTTGTCTGGCCAGGGTAAAACAGTGCTGGGGATGATAAAGACTCTCTTCTTAACCAAACTCTCAGAGGAGTCAGGCTCCTCTGAGTCCTGTTCTTGACTAGGCCTGGTCCTTAGGGCTGTGTCCTCGGCCCATTTAATCCAGTTTTAGCAAGAATCCTGCTGGGTCTGTTTAGCCACTAACCCCCTCCCTTGATGTCTGATCAAATTCCTCATCCCCCACCCTCGGTATTTTATCACCCGGGCCTGCCTTCAGTAAGAATCTTGTAAAGTTGTTTAGCCAGAATTTCTCTTATCTCTTGTTTACTCTTAGATGTTTACTTTAAGATATTTATTCTTATATATAAACTCTAAGATGTTTGCTCTTAGTAATTTTCCATCTACTGACCCCTCTGCTCCTTGGCTATCAATTTCCACTTGTCCTTGTATTCAGAGTTGAGCCCAATTTCTCCCCTCTATGCAAAACCCCATTGAAATAATCCTTCTTTTTTTTTTTTTCCTTTTTTTTGTCTTTTTTACTGACTGGTAACGGGATCGCAACCCTCAGTGTTGCACCTGTACCGGGGACCGGCAACGGGATCCCAACCCTCAGTGTTGCGCCCGCACCGCGCTCAGCCAGTGAGCGGGAACCGGTCTCCACATGGGATCCGAACCCTCGGTGGGAGCGCCGCCACACTCCCAAGCGGTGCACTCTCCAGTGCGCCACCGGGCCAGCCCGAAATAATCCTTCTTAAATAAAGTCTGCCTTACTGTTTTAACAACGTTCATGATTCACAGGATTTAAACCCAGTTCTGTCTGATTTTAATTGTTATGGTCTCCAACTTTTTGACAGAAGATTTCTAAAAATTCTGAACTTGACCTCCCAATAAAACCATAAATATACTTTAAAACAAATGAATTTTATACACGGATGGTAATAGTTAAGAGAAATGACTATGGTATCAGACTGCCCAGCTCCAAGTCTCAGCTCTGCCATTCACAAGCTGGGCAAATCACTTACCTGGCTGTGCCTCTGTTTCTTCATCTGTAGAATGGGGATAATATCAGTATGTACTTCATGGACTTGTCATGAAAATTAAATGAGTTCATATATAGGAGCACTTTGAACAATGTCTAAGTACTTAACAAGCATTATTAAGTGTTCATTATTATTGTTATTCCAGCAATATATCATATTCGTTATGAAGAATACTCCCTTTCCCCCCCCAAAAAAACTAAAAAGATGAGAGAAGAACAGATCGAGCAGAAGTGCATCATTTTCTGCTTGCCTTCCTGCACTGGCTTTCCCATGCTTTCCTTTGGCCACAGCTAGGCTTGCCTGTACCCACTGTGATTGTTCCAGGGGGCCATGAAAACCCACAGTGAGGGCTCATTAGGATGCCATCAGACTCGAGGTCTTGGTTAGGAATCAAGAGACTCAAGGAAACTCATTTGCAGCAAGGGTGAGTTTGAGAAGCCCTGTGGGGAGAGGGGAGTGGCTGGCTCCTCACTTTGGCTAAGCACCAAAGCTACATTTCGCTGGGGCTTGGCCAGACCGCTCTCTTTTCAAGTAGCTTCTCACCCCTCGTCCTGCTCTCTTCCCTCGCCTAGTTGTATTCTCTTCATTGCTCCTCTCACTTTCTGAAATTATCCAATGTCTTTATTCGTTTGCTCATTTGTTGTCTGTCTCCCTCATCAGGATATAGGATGTCATGTCTTTCATTCATGATGTTATTTCCAGTGGTTAAGCCAGTGCCTGGTATGGGGGAGGTGCTTCCTAGACATCGATGGGATGAATGAGCAATTAAACATTCCCCTCTGTGCCCAGAGACTGTAAGAAACTAATAGAAGAGAGTGAACTGGTGAACTTAACTAAGTTAACCTCCCTATTTCCCACCCCCTTCCATACACTCCCATTTTACAGATGAGGACATCAAAGCCCAGAGAGGTTAAAAGGGCATCCAAGAACACACACTGGCTCTTTATATGACACCCGGCAGCTACGCCATGATGTCATTTCCATTTGGAAGGGACTGGGAGAATGTAGAACTTTTCTTTGTGGGTTTAGCAGATTCCCAGGTTGAAAACACGAGGAGCTCTCATCCACCCACTGCCAGTCAGAAACAAATTGTGTCTCCTCTACATGGTTTGGAAATAGTTTTAGTCTTTGGAAGGAAAGAAGGAAGCGGGGAGGATGGAAGCAAGTGACGAAGGAAGGGAGGGAAAGCAGAAAATAAACAAGGAAGGGGAGAAGGGACATGTTAATAAGGATGCTTCTTTCCTTTTTGGTGCTAAGAATTCTCTGGAGGGTCCGCAGCCCTGGGCTAAGGGACACCTTCTCCCAGGATCCTCCTGGGCCACAATTCCACTTATCCTGAGGTTTCTATGGGAGACTAGATTTCAGGTCTATTTTAAGAGGCAAGTGCCCACTGCCCCTTTTTGTTGACATGTCTTGACGTTCTCCTGTGTCTACTTCTGGATTACATTCCTCTTGTCTCTTTGTATTCTAATTTGAGCCTCACTTCCTCAGTGTCTTTCCATGTTCTCATCTGAAGATTTAGCAGATATTTACTGAGCTGAGACCTCTTATACACAGTCCCTTTCGCTTCCTCTTTTTACAGAGACCTCGACCATCTGTTTGAGTAGCTTTATTAGCCCCATTTTTTACTTACAGAGACAGAGACTCAGAGAAGTAATAATTTACCGTGGTATACAGGCCCCAGTACTAGAATTTGAAGCCAAATCCTTCACTTCCAAGGCCAATGTACTTTCCACTCTATCGGAACTACTGCCTCTTAAGAGCAGGTGGATCAGTTAATAATAGATTTGGCTGCGAATAACAGAACATCCAATTAGTCGCAGCTTAAACAAATGGAGGCTTATTTTTCTCACATAATGAAAACTCTGGATGCGGGTTATCAGGGCTGGGCCAGTGGCCCAGAGATGTGAGTGGAGACTCAGCTTCTCTCTGTCTTCCACTTTGCCCTTCTCGACGTGGCAGCCTCACCCACATGCGTGTTGTCCCCGGTTGTCAGGCGGCTATTCTACCTACAGCCTCACAGCCACATCTCCAAAGGAAGAAAAAAGGGGGAAGGGGCAAACGGCCAAACAAACATGCCAACTGGATTTGTCCTTGTTGCAAATCTTTCCTGGAAGCCTCACCCAGAGGTTTCTGCTTGTACCGTATACCTCCAGCTGAACAGTGTCGCAGGGATGCCCCTTGCTGTATGGATAGAGAAGAGGTTGGCTGGAGGTTGGGATAGCCAACCAGCAACATCTGCTCCATCTCAAACTCTTAGCTGAAATTGTTTCTTTAGTTCCCTACTTTCATATGGCTGCCTGATTGTTTTCCGAGGCTCCTCAGAAGCGTCCAGCAATTCCCTGGGTGTAGAGGCCGGGTTTTATTATTTCTTGCACCCTGGATGGTACTGGGCACAGAGCTGGTCTCAGGGAATGACCAGCACAGATTGATTGGACAGCACTGCTTTCCCGGGAAAGCATGGGAGAGGAAGAGCCTCAGAAACGGGAGATGCAGGGGAGAAAACCCAGCCAGGATACCAGAACTCGTTCCTGCATCCTGGAACCAAGCTGAAGGCCGCTGCATGGTTAGGCCAGCTGGCACACAGAGCCCGTAAGACTGTAGGATGGTTGTGAGCCTCTTCTCTGCCCAACTAAGCAGGGGGTGGGAGGGGAAGAGAAGGCATGAGGTGAGCCTGTATCTGTTTTTGTCATCTTGCTCAATTTTATCTATAGAGAGGAAATGCTTGCACAAATCATAACGACATTCTTTTTGAAGCCTGATTTCCTTTCATTGATTTTAACCCTGTTGATGCTGAAGCCAAGCTCTTTGATAGTTACAAATGTGAGGACCATGATTGCCTGAGGCAAGTGCGGAAATCTGTGAGATACTGGAGAGTCTCCCCCTGTACGTACCTCTTCCTGGGGCCCTCGCGGTGTCGGACAGGCCACCATTTGAGCTTTATACCTTTTTGTCAAAACTTTATCTGGTATTTTTTTTTTTTTTTTTTAGCTACAGACATTTAAAGAAGAAGAAGAAAAAAAAGCTTATCATTTCACTACTCAGGTAATCCTTGTTCATATTTTAATAAATGAAAGTAATTTATCTACATATTTCAAAATTTCCAACAGTAGAGCAAAGTATAAAAGGAAACATAAAAGCCTTCATCCTTCAGCTCTGTGCCTCTGCCCAAACTTAGCCATGGGTAAAATATTTTTGGTTGCTCTCATAAAATTTGTGTATGCCTATACAGTGTGCATGTCTGTCTATCTAGCTATCTAGCGATCTATCCCTATGAAATCGACACGAAAAGGATGCTGCTTTACACACAGTCCTCTAGCTCTTTTTTCCCTGTCTCTATACACACAAAACGACTTCATTCTTTTTTGTAGCTGCATAATAATCCATCATACAGGAGCACCATGCTTCATGTGACTAACCCCCGATTAGTGGGTTACTTTTTCCTGTTTTGCAATTACAAACACCACCACAGTGACCACACTTGTATATGAGGTGTCTTCAAAAAGTTCATGGAAAGATTCATATCATTTTTAAATTCCATTTTTCCATGAACGTTTTGAAATACCCTCGTATATCTCTTGACCAACATTTGTAGGTGTATTTATACAGGTAAATTTCTAGCAGAATAGTTGCTAAGTAAAATTAGATGTGTCTTTAACATTAAATGGATTTTGCCGAGTTTTCTGCCAGAAACGAACTAGTCTACTACCCCCACCCCAGCTCAGTGTCTAACAGGGCTTGCCGTAGCCTTTTTAGAATAGGGCCTCATCACTGCGGTTTCTTGTAATCTGAATTTAGGAACTGTCTCTTGTTGCTTTTGAATTTGCATTTCTTTACTAATGAGTAATTTTGAGAATATTTTCATATTTGATGACAACTTATTTTCACTTTTTGGTAATTAACTACTGATATGCTTTGTCCATTTTCCCCCCATTGGATTATTTATCATTTTTCTATGTTATTTGCATATGCTTTTTGAAAATGAAAGAAATTAGCCCCTTTCCTGTCATGAGTAATAAATATTTTCCCAACTTGTCACTTGCTTTTTCTCTTGGTTTATGGTATATTTTTACCCCCTCCCCATTGCAATTTTTATGTCGTCAACATATCAAATTTCTCCTTTATGGCTTCTGGGTTCTGAGAGGCCTTCCCTATTCCAGGAGCATAAACTCAGCCATTTATTCTTCCAGAACTTTTATAGTTTCTTTTTTACATTTAAATCTTTAATCCATCTGGAATTGATGTTGCTATAATAAGTGAAGTAGGGATCCAGTTTCATTTTTTTTCTCCAATCAGCCAGTTGATCCAACACCATTTACTGATTAATCACCTTTTTCTCACTATTTTAAAGTGTCACCATTTCATATATTAAGTTCCCATGTGAATTTGGCTTTATTTATGGACTCATTTTGTTAAGTTAAAAATTGCTATTTCAATTGACATTTCGTTCAATTTACAAATTAATTTAGGAGGAAATGATATCTTCCCATCAAAGACCACAGTTTATCTACCGTTTCTCAAGTCATTTTTAGGTCTGCCAATAGATTATTAAGGTATTTTTAATAAAGGTCTTACACATTACTTGTTACATTTACTTCCAGGATTCTTTTCAATTGCTATTTTAAATGAGATCTTTTCTTCTAGCACAATTTCTAAGAAGTCATGGTTTAGGAAAATCTCTTGGTTTCATATATTTATTTTGTAACTCATCTTTTCTGTGAATTCTTGAAAAGTTTCTTGCTGTTTTCCATTTGGTTCCCAGGTTTTCTGGGCCTGGCATTCACTTTTAGAGTGTAAGTTATCCCATAGGGGGTAGTATTTGTCAAATCATTGATTTGACTAGTATTTGGCTAGTCCTGCTTTAGGTGAGGTTGTGCTTCAGCCAGCTCTGTATCAGTTCTTCTCGTACTTTCCTATTTAAGTACTTCCCCCAGAAGTCCTGCTTCCCCACCCCACCCACTGCCCCAGGCTCACTCTCAGTTCCTAGAACACCCATGCTCTCTCTTGTCGGTGAGTTTTCATGTATCTTATTTCCCTCTGCATCACTTCCCAGATCTCTGCTTTAAAAAGCCTTCCCCAAGCCCTCGTTGACGTTACCGTCCCCCTTGCCCTATGCTCCTATATAGCTCTTTGGCTGTCCTCTTTTGTAACTCTCAACACACATAGAAGTAACTGCTTTCATATCTGCTTTCCTCACTCATCTTTGAGCTTCTGGAGAAACAGAGGGGCGCTGACGTCCTCAGTGCTGTAACTGGGGCTCCTGTCTGGCCTGGCACATAGCAGGTGCCCACTGGGACAGTTAGATTGCAGCCTAAAACAGTCTGCTGCAAATTGGACACTTTTTGATGTCTTGGGTCTTATTTTGAAACTCAGGAGAATTTTGCCTTCTATTACATACTCATAATATGTCTGTATCATTTTGATATAAAAATAATGTTGTTTTTTAATGATGGAGTAAATTAACACAACAGGAGATGGCTATGGTTTTTTCACATCTTTGTGAACTGCCAGAGATTTAACCTGTCCGTCTTTAATTTAAAAGATTAATTTGGATTTAAGTTTCCCAATTAAGTTATATTATTGTTGTGGACTGAATGTTTGTGTTACCCCAAATTCATTTGCTGAAATCTAATCTCCAATATGATGGTATTTGGAGGTGGGGCCTTTGGGAGGTCATGAGGGTGCAGCACACATGAATGGGATTAGTGCCCTCATAAGAAGACACAAGAGAGAGATGAGCTGTCACTCTCTGCTGTGTGAGGATACAATGAGAGGAGGCCATCTGCAAACTGGGAGGCGGGCCCTCACCAGACACTGGATCTGCCAGTGCCTTGACCTTGGATATTCCAGCTTCCAGAACTGTGAGGAATAATAAATGTTTGTTGTTTATCCACCCAGTCTATGGTATTTTTGTTATAGCATCCCAAATGATGATAATTATGAATGAAAAATTTTTCATCAAAATATTTGTTACAGGGATCAACATATCCTAGTTTGAGATGGGTGGAGAAACCTTATCATTCTCACCTTTCTGTGGGCTTCATGCCATCCCATGAGCCAAAGTACCAATGAACAGTTAGAAAATGTCTGGGCAGGAAACAGCCCGGCACAAACATGCCACAGACCACGTGTGACAATATGGCAAGAATGTTAGATGAATAAAAAAAAAAAAATGAACTTCCCAAAGTTTGGGTGATAGACCCAGAGAACCTGAAAAAGGGCAGTCACCAAGAGGGTCAGAGAGAGCCCAAGGGGACTGTGTGCAGGCCTCACCCTCACTCATACCAAGAGCCTGGCGGGAAAGGTACGAATCCTGAGGAATGCGTTCTCTCTGTTTCAGTTCAGGGCAGACGCTGGCCACGTGGATGCCAGAGCCAGATGCTCTGTGTTCATGATCACAACACTGACACCGGTTGGATGAGTATTGTCACCTTACTCTTTCTAAGCCCCAGTTTCCTCATCTACAAGGGGTTTTAATGGAAACGTGAAATAACGTGCATGGAGATCTTACTGCCTTGCTCGTATCGTAATAAAAAGAATCGACAGATAGTACTATTACAGGTCACTAAATTGGAGCATTCAGAAAAGTCCATCTTTCATTCCCAGACATTGATATCCCCAGATCTGAGCTGGTTAATAATTTAAGAAAGTGCCCAATGTGGTGAAGACCGTTGCCCACAAACTTAATTTACAAGCTCGAATCCCTGAATATGACTTAGTTTATTAGTCCTTTCAGGAACTGGACATTACGTTAAAAGTGGGGCAGCAGGGGAGGGATCACAGGGCTCACAGATCAAAGGAGTCAATAGGACATTTTTTTCTCTATACAACAAAACATCCTCCCTATTGGGACCTCTGTGAAATAGAACAGATGATGGACTAAGATGTACTTTTAGAGCTCTGAGGTCTGGGCTTGAATTCTGGCTTTGCCATAAACACACTAACTGATATTTGGCAAGTTACCTAATCTCTGTGAGCTTCAGTTTCCACATTTGTAAATAAGGTATAATAACAACCTCCGAGGGTTGTTATAAGGAGAAACATGGCACAGCACCAGGTATACACAGTGCACACGTGCATACACATATGTTTGGAGGAGGAATTTGAGTCCTGCTGGCCCAGGGAATGCGGTCCCACTACTTTGCAGCCTCAGTTTCTCAGGAGAAAGATCGCAGTCTCACACTTTGTGGTCCTGATTCTCCACTCTGGCAGGCCTGCCCACTGCCCCAAGCACAGCCGTGTCCTGGACACGTGTAGATTAGAAGCCCAGCTTGGAAATCATTCCCGTCACGCTCTTGAAATCTATAAAAGAAAAGTAGAAGGGTGTTCCTTCTCAATCCCTGGTCACGACTGTAATAACTGCTTTCCAGCCCCACCTGCTTTGAGGCAAAGGGCCAGCCTGTTGAGACCCTGAGCTGGGAGGAGTGAGGGGCAGGGCTAAGCTGCAGAGTGCTGTGCTCACTGGGGGATCCGAGCCCTTCTAATGACATTCCAGGAACCAGGCCCTTGTCCTTTCCTGCGTTAGGCAGCCAGGAAAAAGTCCCACTAGCCCTGAAGGTAGGTAATAGGTGAGTAGGAAGAGAAGAGGTAGGTAGGAGTCCTGACCTCACCGGTCAGAGCATTGGGAGCTGTATTTGTGTGAACGCTGACATGCCTGACCTGTGAAACAGCCCCATAGTGATCAAGAGCAGAGGTTTTCGAATGAGATGCACCTGGATCAGACATTGTCTCTTCCATTCACTTCCCAGGACCTTGGGTCATGTCCTTAGCCTTTTTATGTTTGTGTCTACTTAGTTGTGAAATGGGGTAATAATAGCATGGTACCCATCTCTTGAGGTTGTTGTGAGGATTACATGGCTTCTTAGCAAAGACTGAGACATGGTAGAGATTTCATATGCTCCATGTGAATGGTGCCTCCTGGAGTCATACAATGCAGCCATCCTAAACATCAGCAATAATAACAACTGCTTATTAAATGGTTTCATGTCTTTGTTGTGAGGATTACATGGCTTCTTAGCAAAGACTGAGACATGGTAGAGATTTCATATGCTCCATGTGAATGGTGCCTCCTGGAGTCGTACAATGCAGCCATCCTAAACATCAGCAATAATAACAACTGCTTATTAAATGGTTTCATGTCCTGACAACAACCCTGAGAGAAGACCAAGCAGCGGTTAGTTATCCCCAATTTAGAGATGAGTTAACTGAGGTTTTGAGGACGCAAACCCCCGTCTGCCTTTACTCCATGTGCAGTTACCTGTCAGTTTGTTTAATAAAATAGAAACGATTTCAAATTATCAAAATGTTATATTATATTACTATTCTTTCCACCCAAATTCAGTAAATATTAGCATTTTGCCATTTTGCTCCAGATTTAAAAAAAAGAAAGTTACAGTTAAAAGCCACCTCCTACCCCATCAGGTTCTCCTTCCTCTGGAAATAGCTTGATGATGTGTTTTTATATATTCATTTGTTTTTATGTATTCATTGAATGTATCCATAAATAGTACGTACTTTGTTAGCTTATGTGTTTAATTCTTATCATACTGTGTGAACCTTTTTGCAATGTGTTTTTTTTTCACTCATCATTAAAGAAATGGAGAGTAATAGACGTACAGGTAACTGGGCTGGGAAGAGGGCTGTCATGAAGGTGCTAACTTGTTCTGCTTTCAAAACCTGGCAGGTCATTCATGGCCCTACCTTTAACTAGGAAGCCTTGATCCAGATTGTGTTTTAAATAAGTAAGAATCAGTCATGTTACATATTGAAAATAGAAATCATTATATTATTAATTCCTGAACTCCTCCAGAAGTTCAGTTGATACCAAAATAAAAATAATGTGTATCATCTAGATTGGGATGACTAGATATCCCAATTTTCTAATATAAGTTCTTATTTCATTTAAATTCACGCTGGTCAGTCTTTGTTAAAAATCGGTTACCCATCTCGGGTTAGAGAAAGATTTCTTTGATACAGTAACAAAATCGTGATGCATACAAGAAAAAATTGATATGGTATATTTCATCAAAATTAAAAATTTCTGCTTTTAAAAGACGTTATTAAGCAAATGACAAGTCAAAAACTGAAAGAAATATTTTCATATCACATGTCTGATTAAAGACTTGAGTTATAATATATATATATTTTAAATTATCAATACTCAATAATAAGAAAATAAACAATCTGGTAAAAGATGGCCAAAATTTGAACAGACACGTGGATCACAAATAAGTACGAAGATGTTCAGCATCATTAGCTCTTGGGGAAATGCAAATTGAAACCACAAATTAAAATCACTACACAATTATTACAATGCCTAAAATTTTGAAAAAGCCTGACTATACCAAGTGTTGACGAGAATGTGGAGCAACTACAACTCTTGTACATTCCTGGTGAGAATGTAAAGTGCTACAGTGCTTTGGAAAACTGTTTGGCAGTTTCTTAAGAGTGAAATGTAAACCTACCATACAATCCCATCATTCTATTTCTAGGTATAAATTCCCAAAAGAAATGAACTAAAAACTGGAAACAACTTAAATGGCCATCAGCAAGTGAATGGGTAAACACATTGTGAAATATCCGTATAATAGAATACTACTCAACCAAAAAAACATTCATTTTAACTGCTGTATATTATTCCATTTACTTATTTATCTGTTCTTCACTGATGATCTCATGTTATTTTGTGTCTGTGTGTGATGAGGAAATGCTGTGATGAGCATTCCTATGCTTGTTCCTTCTGCCACAAGTCTGCTGATCCTCAGTAAATGACGACCAGTGTTCTTGCTGAGTTTCTAGTAAGCACATATGCAACCTCACTGGATTTTGCCAAATTGCCTTTCAAATTATTTTGTTAGATTTAGTCCCAGGTATATTTCATTGCTATTATGAATGAAAAAAATTTTGAGGTATCATTTCAATTGTTGCTGGTAAATAAAAATGTTATGTACTTGGGTATTTTAATCTTATATCCAGCAAATGTGCTGAGCTCTCTTGTTCATTATAATAATTTACCTGTAAATTCTCTTGGATTTTTCAGATGAATGATCATATTGTTTATGAAAAGTATCAATTTTGTTTCTTCCTTTCCAAACTGTATTCCTTTTACAGTCATATGACACTGCAAACAACCTACGGTTACTGTGTTAAATAAGAGCAATGATGTGATGGTAAATATCTTTGTACTTCCAATTTTTTAAAGAGTGCTAAAAACAAGCAAAACAAATCTCTGCTGATAGAAATCAGAATAGGGATTGCCTTCTGGGTCAGAGTGGGCCAATTGACTGGAAAGTGTCATGAGGAATTGTTCTACCAAAATGGAGGCTTATTATATTTTTTTCTTGGTCATGGTTACATTCCTGAAAATTCATTGAACAGTAAACTTAATTTTTGTACATTTTACTGCCCTTTGCTCATTTTCTTCTTGATTTCTAGGAAGTACTTATATAGTAGAAGGATGAGCCCATTGTGATACAAGCTGCAGATATTTCTTCCCAAAGTAATATCTGTATTTTGAATTTGCTAATTTTTTGCATATAGAATTTCGTTTTTATGTAGATAAATGATCAGTCTTTTATAGTTTTTCTGAATTTTGAATCATAGTTAGAATGGCTTTTCCCATGCTAAGGTTATAAAACAATGCTCTTATGCTTTCTTCAAGTTTTTTAAAAAGTAGTTTCGCTTTGTATATTTAAATCTTTAATCCATTTGGAATTTATCTGTGTATTGTTTGAAGCATGGATCCAACTTAATTTTTTTCCAGATGGCTTTCATATGTTATCTCATTCGTAGAATTTCTAATATTTTGCCATCCTTGTATTTCTACAATAAACTCTTCTTGTCATGATGTAATAATATTGCAGCAAACTTCATATGTATATGCTATTTTAGTATATGCATGTGTACACATACATATGTACGTGTGTATGCATGCATGTATATATTTATAAGCATAAATCTTTATAATTTGCTTATATTTAGAATGTTTGTATCTGGTTTATATGTGAAATTGGTCTATATTTTTTCTTTCTTTCATTGTTCTTTTTGAGTTTGGGTAACAAGGTCAAAATAAACTCATAAAAATAATTGGGTAGCTTTTCCTTTTTTTCAATTCTATGAAACATTTCGTTCTTAAACCATCTGGGCCTGGTGCTTTTTTGTGGGGAAATAATTTACTCTTGATCAAATTTTCAATCATTATATGACCTTTATATTTCTTCTTGAGAAAATCTTGTTAATTTCTATGTTTACCAGAAAACAGCTTTTTCATCTAAGTTTTCCAATTTTTAAACTTAATACTACTCTCTAATAAATTAAAAAGTCTCTACCACATCCATTTTTCCTTCCTATACTGTTTATTGGCATCTTCTCTCTTTTTCTCATTAATTTACAAACAACCTTAGAATGTTCTGACTCAATTTTTTTGGCTGATCTCTTGAATTTGGGGGTTGGGACTGGGGAATAAAGGAGGAGAGGAGATGCCCACAATAAGAACAAACTTAGAGAATCCTCCAATACTACAGGGCGGGTACTGCTCGACTGGTCATCAAAAGCTCAATTATGCCTTTTTTTCCTCAACTGTAAAGTAGGAATATATATAATACACGCATCATGAGATGTTATGGTGATCAAATGAATAACAACCATTTTTACAGTGTTTGGTACATATGGCGTTGCCAGTCAATATCATTAGTTGTTATTATCATTATGGGTAAAGGAAAAATAAAGTAACAAACCCAGGTTTGAAGAACTAGGACCAGGACATTAAAAATGTATTTGTCATGAATTCTGCCACACGTGGTCCCTAGGACATCCGTCCCCACCTGGTCATCTCCCTCACACTGAACGCCCTCCCTGTCACCACAGATAAATGTTGGGTTACCATGGAGTGAAGTAGTGTGGCTTGAACACGGCCACATCTAACATTTCTCAGACTTTCTAGAAGTTGTATTCAAGCCTCACACAATCAGATCATATGAAAGGCAGGGCTGGATTACAAGATGCTATAATTGTATATTTTTCTTAATGCTTTCTCAATGACCGATTTGTTCATTTAGCAGGTATTTAAATGTCTATGATATGTAAACCCTGAATGAAAAATACTCTTACATCCAGTGTCACCCCTAATAGATTAAACAAAAAGAGACACAGTATTGCTTACCTTCGTGTTTATGTGAAAGTTTATGTGCAGATATTGACCCATCTGTAATTCGGCCTATCCATATATGTGAATCGGCCAAATAGAGTTTCTAGAGCTGTGCTGTCCAACATAGTATGTGTGGCTGTTTACCACATAGTATGTGTCCAACATAGCCACATGCAGCTGTTTACCTTTAAGTGAATAAAAATTAAATAGAATTAAAGAGATAGTTTTCTCATCACAATAAGCATATTTCTAGGGCTCAGTAGCCACATTGGCTATTAGCTGCAGTATTGGACAACTCTGAATTATAGAGCATTTCCACCATCACAGAAAGTTCTACTGGACAGCTGTGTTCTAGAGGAAGGTTCAACAATAAAGTAGTAGTAGACTTATGTAGATGCCTCTGGGAACAGATCAACTTGTTCTTACCAAGCTGGCTGATATCTATGGTTATGGCTAGCATGATTAAAAAGAGTTTATTATTTTAAGCAGGTTAAACAAATGCTTTGGAATGTTATTTATCCCAGGAAACCAGCCTGGAGATTCTAAAAATTCAGGAATTCTGAATTAGTGAAACCCAAATTAATGTGATTTACTCTATTCCTTAGGTCAATCTTGAAGGCTACACTTTCTTGCACATTGTTCCTGGCCAGATGTCACCTCTGACCCCACTCTCACCTTCTGCCACTTACATATTTGTTGATGTAAATAATCGCCTATTTCCTGGTCACTATCAGTCCTAAAACATTTGTCAACTTTGGCCACTTTCCTAAAATACATCATTGGGCATTTTCTTTGCTTTTGCTCTGTGAGTGACATCTTTAGCAAAAGCACCCCCTTCTCAACAGTATTTGCTGCCAGGCATGGTAAAAATAGATAACTTATCATGATGTTTCCTGTTGTGTATGAACCAAGTATCGGATTTACAAATGCTGAATGTGTCATAGATGGAAGGACATTCTTTTGATAGCACACACAATGCTTCGTAGCAATTCCCATGATATGGTGAAATACACACAGATCAGAACGAGGGCCAGGGGAACATGGGGCCAGGGTCCTCCCATGTTTGGCAGGTGCTTGATTAACAAAGGGATGACAGCTGGCAAAAAAGAAGGTGGGGCTCCTAACACATTGCTGCAACGCCTGCTAACTGCAGGGGTGGGCAAGGTCCTTCAGGGAGTCAACTATGATGACAAGAAGGGTCCTGTCCTGTGACTTTTATCAAAATGTATGGATTTTTTTCCCCCTCCCAGAGAAAGGTCAGAAATCTTTGTCTACCACCGTCAAGTGTATGATGAAAAGACACAGACCTCAGAATATGCAGAGTATTCTTCTAGATTTTCAACCCTTCCTAAATATCCCTCCATCAATTGCCCCATTTAATCCATCAGCAATCCAAGACTGCTCATTCTTTCTTCCGAGTCCCTCTGAAATGGGTCCTCTCCCACTCCACCACCCCAATCAAAATGACCACCATCTCAGTGTTAGATTGCTCAGTCTGCCTTCACGCAGCAGCCAGAGAGTGATATTGAAAAAAGAAATCTTAACTGCTTAAACCTCTCTTCCTGCTTAAGATAACAACCAAAATGCTCAATCTGGTCTATGAGACCTACTCGGCTGGCCCGGCTTCACTCTCTAACCTCACCTAACCTCATTTTCTCAACATTGTAACCCTCTCATAGGCTTTCCCCCAATCCCCAAAATAAGCCAACCCATTGCTGCCTCAGGGATGTGGCAGGCACCCTGTGCTTGAACTCCTCTTCCCCCATCCCCACCCCACACTCATCCTCCATCTATCAGTTTAGTCGCCACTTCAAGTGCCACCTTAGTCACCATGCTTCTCTCCCCCGCAGCTGGGTCACACTGAGATTTTGTATTAATAGGAGTGACTAACTCTCTTTCCCGTAAGATTTATAAGCTCCAGAGATAATATTTATCTTTTACCTACCATTGTATTCCCAGCTCCTAACACTATGCCTGGCAACGGAGGCATTAGTCAGTCTTTGTTGACTGAATAAACAAATAGTAACTTTTGTGATCTGCCTACAGAGGAGCATGGTATACAAAGGACGTGCACAGACTTAAGAGTCCTGGATTCAAATTCTAACTCTGCCATGTGTTAATCAGGAGATCTTGGACAAGTTGATTTACCTCTCTAAGCTTTGGTTTTCTCATCAGTAAAATGGGTATAACCAAATTTACATGAGGTTGGGAAGAGAAGAGATAATGTATGCTACTTGGGCACCCAGTAGTTTCTCAGTAAACTGCAGACATCACTGAAATCATCATTATTATCATTATTACCCAATCTAGAGACGATGGGATGGAAAGTCCCCTGGTGAGGCCACAGGGCTCCTCAGGAAGTGACATATTACAACCAAAGGGAAACAGATAGTAACATTTTTTATTAAATATTACAGTGGATCAAAAAGTACAAAATATCTCTTGCCTGCTATGTGATTGGGAAACTATTGGCACGTAATACAGTATCAAAAGCAGTAATAAGTACAATTTGGAAAACATACAAAATTGAGTGTTTATAGTTGGCTCAGCATTCACCTGGTAGTGTTTAAACTAATGCAAAGGTTACTCAATAACCTCTCCACTGGGAAAGTATATAATATCACTGGGCCATGTTGCTATATACAAATAATCACCTTACAGAGCATAGAGGTTACATAGCTGGAATCACCAAAAGTATACAGTATTTACAACACAGGAAAGTTTAAAAAAGTATAAACAGCCAAGAGATTATGCTGCTATTCTTCGGACATGTTTTAACCATGGGGAGACAAGCAGAGTATCAAATACATCAACAGCCAACACTGGAGTTTAAGTGCTCAAGATAATCATTGCAATGGTGTGGGTCTCACCAGGGCGAAATCGTTCCCGTTTCTCTTTAAAATCGGGACAAGAGTAAAACTAGACCACATGGGATTTGGCTGACCACCATCAAATGTGACTTTGTGGGACAAGTGAAGAGAAATAAACGGTTCTCTTTGAAGGCACACTACATAAAATATATTTGTGGGACCATCTCGAAATTTCCATCAGACACACCAACACAGTGAAATACAGTACTTGATAATTCATGCACCAGATCAGAAAGTTGTAAAGTCAACATTGAGTTTTAACAAACCCTTTTGTATATGCCCTGATAAATAAGTGAACTTATGAGCTTCTAGCTAGTAAATAAATAAGTCAGTCCTATGGCAAATATTACAAGTTCAAATCACTTGCGAGGAGAATTCTTAATTCTGAAACTCGGTTGGGCTGTGTGTGTGTGTTTATGCTGAGTTATCAAAAGTTAAACTCAGTTGGGCTGGGTGTGAGTGTGTGTGTGTGTGTGTGTGTGTGTGCTGAGTTATCAAAAGTGTGTGTGTGTGTGTGTGTGTTGAGTTATCAAAAGTGTGTGTGAGTGTGTTTATGTTGAGTTATCAAAAGTTAAACCAGAAGTTTCACGGAAAGGTTTTTTAAAAATATTATTTAGAATCTCCAAATCTCCAATAAATCATGTACTTACTGCATTTTGAATTGCAACATTTCTTGGAAGCCGCATTCAGTAAATAGATTTATGACTCCATTGCCAATTAGATTCCACAGTTTCCTTTACAGAACTACCAATAACAATTGTTTGATTGCACAAAGAAAGGCTTGTGCAATTCCATTCAATAATAAGGCCCCTTGAACTCAAACAATGCAAACAAAGCCCTATTTAAGACTTTTTAAAATGTAGTTTTCAGCCAATGAACAATTCAATGGTCTTTTTGAAAGATTTCCAAGATCTCTGTTCAGAGTTTTAAAACAAATAACGTACTGCTTCTGTTGGGAACGTATGTATCCATTTCTCGTTATTTGTCCTGATGTTTTGCCGAGGGTATGAGCTTCCTCAGACAGAAACAGTGAGTCTCCTCTCGGAAGAGATGAGCAAAAAAAACAAAAGCTGGACTATGTTAACATTGTTTGAAAATGGTGTGATCAAATTCCAACATGATGAAACTAGACTGAAATCATTGCAGTGGGGAAAACAAATGCCCCATGTTCCAAATGGATAGGTGAACTCCATCAGGGACAGACAGCCCCCATTTTCTCTGAAACACAAACTCAATAGAATCTACATATGATCTAGCCCATGTCTGCTGCAGAACCACCAGAGTTTCCTTTTTCTTCCATGTCCTCCAAATCTGTGACCATTCAATCTAGTGCAACTTTCTTCTGTGTGTCCTGGCTAGCGCTTTGCCAGCTGGAATTGAGATTTCCCCCCGCCTTTATCTTGTGCAATAGCAGGATAATCTGCACTCACACATTTATAATCTAAATTCTACTAATCTATGGTTCTATTAAATATATGTATATATATTATTCCACAGGAAGGTAAATAATTAATTGAAGCAAATGGAACTCTTAACACTGGATTGCTACATTCTTTTGTTTCCACCTTTGGATATTAAATATGTTACATTGAATATTTGGCTTCATATCATGGAGACATCTCAATACAAATGCACGGCATGCATGGCTTTTCTTAAGAGCCGCAGTTTCATTATCAGTTTTGATTATTTTGCAGTTGAGTTACCTATTCAGAAGTTGAAAATTGTCATCAATTTTCATAGAATTAAATATCTCAGAGGTAAAAGACTTGGTTAACTATGGTTCTAAAGTCAACTGGTAGTGTTAAGGGAGGGGACAGTGGGCTGGGGAGTTTATCAAAGCAGTCTTCAGCAGGGATGGGACTTGGAAAGAAAATCCACTCTCTGTATCCACTGGCTTACACTTAGAAAATGCATCCACCTTGATGTTACATCTCGGTAGCAAATAGAATAAAGTGGCAAGAATGACAATAGACATTCTCCACATCTTTTGACTGCTTGAACAGCTTGACCATTTATTTTCAACAATAAATGAGATCATAAAGCAGACTGTATCGCCAGGTGGTTAAAAACATGATACAAACCACCTTTCGCGTGTGCATACACACAAAACTCACACCCCATAAACCCAAAGAGGATAATTTTCTTTTGAAATGGGCAATCCAGTACGCCAATTATCCCCAAAGATGTGGCCTGGGAGATTCTTCTTGGGAATGACAAGAAACCAACTCGAGGAAAGCAATGTGACTACCTATTACTCAAAAGACCCAGGCCAAGGGGACATACCTGGCAGTCCGGCCTTGCACTCCTTCTCTTCTGGATGGTCGAGTTCCATCCTCTTTCCAACCCCCTTTCCCAGACGGTTTAAAAGAATCAGTGCCAACACCAATGTAAATCACTTTGGCTCCCGTTCTAATTTCTGAAATTCCTAAAATATCTGTGCAGCCCACAAATATGTCCTCTAGACTCTGTTGTTATTCAGCAGCTTTCTGCCAGTGAGGTTTTGTTTTTATGATTCCTCTGGTATGTAGGACAGTTTCACAGCCTAGATAAGGTAAGTACAATGCTCAATATTTTCACATAATCCAATACTTCAAAGCAAAGCATTTGGCTGGGTAAGCGGTGTATAAGCTCTTTCAACTATGCCACTTAGGAGGAACGAAATCCTTAAGTTGTGGATCTGCAAAGGACAGTTCTTTGCACGACTGTGTGCTCGGCTGTTTCTTTTTCATTTGTTCCACTAGAATCAGTTGCTTCAATTTGTAAACAATAACTTTACCACCCAAAGCTGCTCAATATGATAAGATGTGGAAAAATTACAAACACACATCAACAACTGGGACAGTCAGCCTTTAAAACAAAACAAAAACAAAAACAAAAGGTCTGCACACAAAAGCGATACTGTTTAATTAAAAAAAAAAAAAAAAAAAAAAAAAAAAACTGGGAGAAAATGGAACTACCTGTATATAAATTAGGTGAGCAAACAGTGATACGGGTAGTTTTAAGAAGCAAATATATACAGTCAATTGAACAGTGTTTACTTCTCTGGATTGTTTAATAGTGTCAAAATGAAAGATCTATTGAAGTTTTACTATACATTGCATTGATTGAACCTTGGAGAGTTTTATGAAAACAGGGGCATCCCTTGGCATATGTTTGCCAGTCTTTCTCGCCCCTTCCTTTGCAATGCCTGCCCCCATTTTTGCCCAGATTGTATCCTGACCATCCGAACTCAGATGGGGTCCTCTAAGTTCTTCCTGGATATACACAAATCCCTTCACAAGACCCACATGCAAAGAGAATGATCGGGAGGTGCCAGGGCATCCGTGGTGGAACGGGGTCAAGACGGACCAGCCAAGGCTGGAGTTGTCCCAGAAAAATCAGGCGTGTTCACCTCCCCTCTGGGCCCTCTGGCTGGGCCTAATCGTACCCCCGATTAGAAGAAATACTGACTTCTAACTCTATAAGCCGTGGCCCTGGGTAAGGGGTGAGGCTCGGTTATCCACGCCGCTTTGGGATGCTGGGCAGAGCTGCCTTACAGTTTTGTACTGGGATGTACGGACGACAGCTGGGAAGATGGAAAGGCAGCTTGAGGGTTTATAGCAGCTAAAGGGTAAATGCTGTTGTGCAAAAGGTCCCCATACGAACTTCCTACAGGTGTGGCCGCAGCCAAGTGTCTGTACAGCTGCTGAGAATTTGTTGGTGATGTAAAAATTCCTCTTTGCATCACAAGCGAGTGGAAAGCCAGGGGCTGCATGAGCGGAGAAAGCACAGTCTGGTTTTTCAAGTACTGCAGAGAATTAGAATACCCAGCTGGGAGCCTGGCGTGGAGGCCCGAGTTACACAGGCTCCCAGAATACAAACCTGGGAAGACAGGGGAGGACAGTGGCAGCTTGTGGCCCTCTGCTCCGCCCCCGGAGTGCCCCCCGTGCGCGGCCTTGCTGCCTTCGCTCTCCTGCTCAGAGGCCTTCTC
Source organism: Galeopterus variegatus (assembly GCF_000696425.1). Taxonomy (NCBI): domain Eukaryota; kingdom Metazoa; phylum Chordata; class Mammalia; order Dermoptera; family Cynocephalidae; genus Galeopterus; species Galeopterus variegatus. The sequence continues at coordinate 181,776 of NW_007726431.1, forward strand.
CTTCCCGGAGACCTCCTTGGAGGGGTCCAGGGGAGACACCGCCCGGGCCTTCTTCCCAGCAATCACGAGGTCCAAATCCTCCAGGCTGCGCTTGATGGGACGTGCTGCCCCGATGTTCTGAGGGCTCATTTTCCGGTGCAGGATTGGATGGACCATGCCTTCCATCTTCCTGAAGTTCTCCAGTCTCACGTGGTGAGGTTTGCCTGACCTTGCAAGTGATTCAGGGTATTTTTTAGGGGCTGACATGGTCATGGGTGATACCCGACAGGCTTTGGGGTGACAGTCTCGATTCTGGCTGCTTATGACCTGGAACTGGGAGACACCTTTGCTCTCCTGGGGCCCTGGGGCCGCGTGGGCCAGGCCCAGGACCTTGCCGGTGGGTTTGTGCGGGTTCTTGGGAAGGCTCAGATCCGTGGGCTGATCATCCGTAGGGGCTTCTGCAGCAGCCGACTTCCTGTCTTGCAGATGCAGAGACGCAAGATAATTTACATGGAGCTTTTCTTGGTGTTTGTGGGAAGGAAAAGAACTGTTTTCCGATTCCCGGTACATGTCCCTGGAAGGGTACTTGGATGTCTGTTCATTATGAAGATGGTGTTCGGTGTGTCTATAGAGGCTATGGAGATGAGGGGACGAGTAGAAGTCTGCCAGGAAGCTGGGCATGTGGGAATGGGGCAGTGCCCTCTTCTCTAATAGTTTATCTTTGCCCTCCTGAATTTCTTGCTTCAGGACATAGGAGTCAGCAAGGGGGTTCAGGTGATGCTTGGAGAAGCTGTAGCGGTGGGGATCTGATCGACTCAGTTTGTCATGCTTAAAAATGTCATTGATGCTCTTTCTGTCCTCCGAGGGCTTGCTTTTGAAACTCTGGACGTGCTGAATCACTGACGGCCGGCTGACCGCCATGTGGTCAGTGCTCTGGCCATGGTGGGCCTGGGACAAACTGGAACACAAGTCATCCCTGGCAATAAGTTTCTTTTTGCTGATCAAAGGGGGTGGGGAGCCATAGGGGTAGCTGCCGGAGAGGCTGGCCCCACTCACTTGGGACAACAGCTTTTTCTTGGCCAGTGGGGACATGATGCCTGGGTTGCCCCTTGAGTAGAGCAGGGGCGTGTAGTTAAGTCCATGGTTCTCGTTCATGGGCCCAGTCAGGTCTTTGTCTTTGAACATGTCAAATGACTGAACCACAAGGACCTTGGGGGTCTGCTTTAGTGCATTGTGGATGTCGTCACTGCCCAGCTGGTCGACCTTCACAGTGCAGTTGGCAATGTAATCTGCCATGGCGGGCAGTTTGTCATCCTCCAGCTCATTCTGGTTTGCCAGCAGTGGCTGTGTGGTGGGGAAGCCGGGGAAGGATGCTTCTTGGAGGTCATTTTCAGGGCTCTCTGTAAAACAGCAGGGTTTGGATTCTTGTTTTGAGTCCACCGGGGTACTGGAAGAGGTTAGTGACTGTTTGCCTGCCCCGGGGACCAGGGCTGGATCCCTTTCAGGGACCAGAGGTGCACTTGGGAGCGGAGGTGTAGGCCCCTTCTCTCCTGCCTCCTCTGTCACCTTCTCACTGTTGGAACCTTGGTCTCTTTCGTTGTCCTTCTCTGGATCTGCTCTGGATGCCAGGGGCCTCACTGCAAAATCCTGGTACCCTTCCATTGTTTTCTTCATGTCTGCTGCTGGGAGGGGCTCAGTGACGCTTTTCTGATTTAAAGTCTCTTGTTCCTTCTCTTGCTCTGATGAAACCTGATAAAATATTTCAAAAGCCAATCAGAAAGAAACCAAATACAATGACATGTTTTGCCATGAAATAAAATATTACACACAGCAGTTTTTCTTGAAAACAGGCTTGTCAATCAGCTCATGGAATTTCTGTGAAGCTTTATTACTCCCCAATCAGGGCTCTAAACAAAGAAATCTAAATTATAGAAACATTAAGGGGAATATGCATACTTGCTTCAGTCCCTCATGAGACACCTATCAAAATAGCAAAGTGTTGTGTGCTGATGGTATACAATCATAGCACTCCTTGATTCTAATATATAGTTTAATTCTAAGGTTGTCTTCTTGTCAAATCAGTCAATTATCCAAATGGGTTTTAAATTACATGTTGTGTTTTATGACACTTCTGAGAGAGATTTTTTTTTAAGCATCTCTCTTTCAAAAATCCAACCAACTCCATATCAACAACAAACAACAAACTTACTATAACTCTTTGCATTTCTTTGAGAGAGAAAATCTCTTCTTAATGTGCTCAATAGGATACATTAAAAATGAGCCATGATTAAGTGTTAATAATTCCTACTCAGGGCCATATGACGTGAGGATAATGCTGAAATATTGAGAAGGTATGCCGATGCACTGCAGCCTGTCTACCTGAGGGACACAGGAGACTCCAAGTCCTTGTAGGCTGCAGCAAACAACATTTCTATTAGAACCAAAAATGAAGTTGGTCAAAATTCAGGCAGTGAGCCCCACCACAAATACAGCTTTGCTGTTGACTGAAATAAATTACACTCAATGAGATGGATGCTCTTTTATGCTTCCTTATTGGCAGAAGTTGTGGGGACAATCGGACCCATTCATTGCATCATTTAGCAATGTAAACTTTGATCTTTAGAGGTGATTTTAACTTTCCATCTGTGACCCATCTGACTGACTGAGAAGCCCTTTCAAAATCATTGTCATTCTGCCCTGATGTGTTTTAGTAGAAGAGTCACAAAACAGGTGTGTGGAGCTGCTCTTCTACTCCATCCCCACCTCACCCCTGGGACTTGTTCTCTGTTAAGAAGAGACATGTCAACCGCATTAGTATCTGTGAGTAAGAATGAGGATGCTGGTTTAGGAAAACATAGGAACACAGATTTTAAGGAATCACACTTACTTCCTAGATATTTTCTCCTCAAATCCACTTAAAGATATTCCTCTGTTTTAGGGATGTTCTATACCTAAGAACTTTGCTTAGTATCTTTCTTTCTTTTTGTTGTACTAATAACTGTTTTTTCCAGTACAAATATCATTAGTTGTTCTACATTAATAATCATTGGTCTCTTGAGCTTATACATTACATGAAAATACAGAAAAATGACTAAGGCAAGGGAAAACTGTATTTAATTGTTAGTTTCTGATGGGGCTGTAGTTTGAAGTGGGGCGATGGGGGATAGTCAGCCCCACTGACATTTCTATGACTTAGGCCTTCAATTACATTGAAGTTCCATGCTTGTGGTTGTAAAACAGGTTTAGAAGGTCTTTGAAAGATAGGCATGGCATTTTATGACATGCTTTAGTATGTTAAATGGTACCTTCCCACCATGCAAGTTGAAATCCAATTACCTGAACACAGTGGATTTGACTAGAAGGGGTTTATCACCCCTCCCATCTCCACTGAGATCACTGCTTCATATTGAAAACATCAAAAATTAAAAATAATGGCAACAATAAAATCCAAATGAAAACCCCAAACACTGTCAATGAGAAGACACATACCTAGTCAATAACATGTTGGAAGAGTGGACTGATTCTTACTATAAGGTCAACCTTGGAGAGGGCAGGAGATTCCTCATAGTTGAGATAACCTCATCATGACAACCTTTGAAACGCAAGACACAGCTCCCTGAAGGGAACAGCTGGGGCCTCCAGGAAACAGGACACCTAACAGCTTTAAGGGACTCTGGGAAGTAAAGCTCTTGTCTTGGGAATGGTCATCTCCCAAGCTGCTGGGCTCAGTGCATGAACTGAGGATTCCTCCCACAACTCACAAACCAACTTCATTCTCAAACTTTTCAAACTTCATTCTCAAAGTGGAGCCATTCAAAGGGCAGCTGGCCCCTTGGTCCTCAGGTTGTCCCCTGGTGGCTTGGCAATGCTGTACATATGCTATCTAATAGGACTCACTGATCCGAAACCCTATAATAAATCACCAGGCTAACAGGATAAAGGAAGAATGGAATGTGAGCCTTAACTTGGAATTTCCTTGCTTTTGGCCATTTATGTTGCAAGCTTGCAGATGTTTAGAAATCTTCATCATCTCCCCACCTTTTTAATTATGAGAGCTTAAAATAATTATGAAACTTAAAAAGTAAGAACAAAAAATTTCTCTTCTTGATGGTTATACTATTTTCTTCTACAGGAGTCAGCTGGGTAAGTTAATTCTAGTTAGTAGGTTGGGGGGGTTGTGTATGTGTGTGTGTGTTTTAAGTGTTTAATTAGGGAGTCTCTTATGTGTTCATTATAAACCTGATTTTTAGGGGGTATTTAGTATCAGCTCTGAAATTCCCTCTGGGGTTGAATCCTAGAACATGCTGTCTCCAAATGTGGATGCTAAGTTTTTTTTATGGGCAACAGGGTTTTTATTATTCATGTTGAAACAGAGCCCAGATTGGCCTCCATGACTGGCTGTAAACTGACAGTAATGGTTTCTACCAAAGAGCTGCTGGGAGCTGTGGGTGACTGGGGCTTGTTTTAAAAGGTTCAGAAACTACCTGTTAATATGAGAGATAATAATGGTTTCTGAGGAACCATTTCAAAATTCCCCTATAAATAATACATTCTTAAGAAATTTCTAAATTGGTCTCAACCCAAGGCTGTTGCACAAACGTCAGTTCCGGGAGGCAAACACATCTCTAAAGTTTTCAGGAATGTCCTGCAGAGCAGAGTGTATCAATTTTAATGCCCCTCTTCCCTAGACCCCCCAAAGCACGTTTTAAAGTCACGCCAACTCCTCAGATAGATTGGCTGTGAAATGGCCAAGAAGTCACGTTTTCACAATGGAATCCCTGGGCTTCGGAGAGCTGTAGCTCTGGCTCCTTCCATCTCCAAGTCTGAGCATTTGCTATCAGTTTTCTACAGGAAGTTCACATCTTTCTAGATTCTATTCTTGGCCTATCCCCATTCCATACCATAGCAAACTGAAAGGTTTTCCAAAATTGGGTAACTATTTGGGGAACTGTGAAGCTTAGATTTTCTGATTTCTTAGTCTAGCCATGCAACTGTGCAAGAACAAAGCTGTGGATCCAGGGTTCCAGCAACCTCGAGGCAGGACATGTCTCTCAGAGGTTTTTCTGTGGAGCCCAGCAACTCACCTCGGATGCATCCTGGAGCTTCGGGGCATTCTCTTTTTCCTTCTTGCTCTTAGGCATTTCATGTTTGATGCGTTTATTTCCTGATACTTTTGTTTTATTCTCATTTTCCTGTGAATTGTTCTCTTGTTTCCGAGGTTTGATTGGAGGCAGGGGCTTATCTTCCTCTCCTTTAATAAACTTTCCTGATACTTTTGTTTTATTCTCATTTTCCTGTGAACTGTTCTCTTGTTTCCGAGGTTTGATTGGAGGCAGGGGCTTATCTTCCTCTCCTTTAATAAACCTTTCATATGGTAGAATTAATCTGAAAGGACAGTAGAAGAGATGGCCAATCAGTTGAGTAATTCCAGTAGCATCCATGCTATGGGGGCTTACTTTCTCTTCTCAATACAAGCAACTTATTGAATAACTTTATCTCCAATGACACCGATGCATTTCTAGATAACTCCACAGTTTAGTGATCTATTTCCTTGATCAGAATCAGTACCTGGTAACTTACACACTTTTCTGCAAAACCTCCTTTTGGTTTTGTGGATCTACACGTCAAGCGTACCGATGGGAGCATCCAGGGTTGACAGCATCAGCATCCCTGCCCAGGGCACTTGGCCATAGAACAATAATAGCAACAATAATGCTAGCTGCTAGCATTTACCATTGCATCAACAATTATTTATTGAGCAGCTACTATGTGCCAGGCAGTGTACTAGGCACTGAGATATAGCAGTGAACAAAACATTCAAAGCCTCTGACCTCATGAAGCTTATATTCTAGTAGGTACTATTATGTGCCAGATACATTATAGAGATTATTTTATGTAATCTCCATAACATCCCTATGGAGCATTATAATAATAATTATTATTATTCTCTTTTTAACAGATGAGGCAACTGAGGCCCCAAAAGATTAAATAATTTGCCTAAGAGTCACACCATTTGTTAGATGTGGAATTTGAACCTAGTTCTGCCCCTACCCAAAGTTTTTATTTTTACTAATGTCAAAATGTAGACCAGACATTTAAAATAAAAAGGTCAACGAGAGGCAAGCACAGCATGGCTGAGGGACAGGGTCTTATCCAGGAGCTCTGAAGGGTGGACGTGGAGTGACTCCAGCATGAGGGGTTCTGTTTTGGGTGCCAAGTAGAGGAGGGTTCCGGCAAGAAGGAAAGCAGACAGACCATTTAAGCCACAAAAATTAGACTGGCTGAAAAATTCAAACATTTTAATTATATAACTTTTTTAACAAAGTACATAAAATTGCTCTAAAAAGAGAAACATCAAACAGCTCTAGTTTTAATCTGTTTTCCCTTTGCGACGTAGCTCTTGATCTGAAAGGGAAAAATAGCTGATGTAATTAAAAGGGATGGATTGCATTACAATCTCAGTTTCAACTTCAGTGATTAAAGTTTTTATAATGCATTTGGTATGATTAATGACTCACTGTGGGATTAATACAAGACTCAGCCTTAAAAATATGAACTTTAATACAGCAAACATAATTTGTTTTAAATAAGACAAGTTGACTCAATGAAGAAAATGTACTTGGCATATAAACAACATAAATCTGTTTAAATGTTGGAGATCCTAATTATTTTTAAACTAAAAGTCCTAGGCAAAAACTCCTTTGGTTTGGATATTTGTTAGCTATCCTAAAACTGGTTTCTAACTACGCCATGTGGATCTCAGCTACTCACACACAACTGTTCAGGTTTGAGAGTACAGGTGTGGAGACATTTGTGATCATATTTCACTCTTTAATAAAATACCAAGTAAATTGTGGGAAAATCAAGTCCCAATTTATGGTATACTAGAAACAAAATTTATTTACTGAGCATGCTCAGACAAGGTATGTGCAAAGAGGCATGAATAATATTTTCGAGCCCTACATCTGGCACTGGGCCAGCCATGAAGATCAGCACAGCCCATGGGGAATAGTTATCTTTAGATCCCATTACAAACTGAGTTTCAACATGTTACAGCTGCTAAAACTGGAAACTGCGCTCTCTGTGTAGACTTACTAAAATAATGTATGGCTGCCAAATACCTGCTTCCCACTGTAATATTACAGTTAATGTTTATATAATAAAAAAGCACAACTAAGCAGAAGAGAGAAAAAAGCAACCTTGTTCATACTTGAATTTATTCCGTCTCATCTGTAAAGTCCCCGATGTGCCCCTCAAGTCCTTTTATCTGCATGGTTCTGCCAGGGACTTTATCCCCTTCAATAATAGCGGGTTGGGGATTTTTGTCCAGGAGCAAAATGCATCAAATATTTTAAACTGGAAAAATATTTTAAATTGACTTTAATAAAAACATATTTTATTGTTGGGACAGATAGGTTTGTTTTAGTTTTGTTTTGTTGCCATGGGAACCCAAAGAGCATTGAATTCTGGGTATTTCAATGGTTACCATTAACTGGTGCCCCCCTTCCCCCAACCCCATTCTCTAATAGAGATGGTGACACCATGAGGGACCCTCTTTACCGAGAACAACAGCATTACCTCTGAGTATGGGGAGGGGGATGAGAGAAAACAGAGAATCTGGTGGGAGAGACACCCAGTGGGCCCCAGAGGAACCCTTACCCTGGGTTATGAGAGTCTAGGCCCAACCCAGCTCTCTAGATGGGTGCCAAGGAGACTTTAATTTTCCTTTTACAATACTGCAAGTTCACGAGGCAGGGTAACATTTTCATTTCAGTTTCTTTTTTTAAAAAAAATTTTTCTTTCTTTTTTTTTTTTTTCCTCTCCTTCACTCAACTCAGCAGCTGGCTGGATGACAGCAGTAAAAAATACATTTCACTTTGCTGGTCAAAGGCCTAAAGCCAGAAGCAGGAAATCTGGAATTAAATGTTTCTTGTATCTGGAAAGAGGCATGACTAAGGTAAAACCGAATCCAAACATAAGCCCTGCTTGTTCAAGGTTTCCAGAGAGGAGTGTATGTGAGCATGTGTGTGTATAAAGGTCAACTGAGTGTTGTGGTTTTTTTTTCTTTCTAAATCATTGAAAGATAATTATAGTGGCTCTGGGAAAAAAGGCTCCCAAAATAAAACAAGAAAGGCAGCAGCTAAAAGGAAGCAACTGGAAATATGACCAGCTAAGCTCCAAAGACCAGGGCCTGGTCTCGAGCAGCACACAAACAATCGCCGCTTCATACAGTGATTTCCGTTTGGGGCGATTTTCACTGAATGTTTTTTCAGTTATCCTGTCATGGTACAACACAATTACCCCACAGGATATGATCTTATCATTTGATTATTAGAAGTTTTTATAGTACAAAAAGACGAAAGCTATTACAGGTTGCTAAACATTTAAATGTTCAAAGTACATGTGATACCATTAAAAACAGGTTAGCTAATATAAGGTCAAGGTTGCCCAATGCAGAAAGCAGAGTAGGTTTGTATTATACTAAAAATTCAGCATAATGCAACATGGCTGCACCTTGCAGATGATTATTTCTTAAATCTTTGTAGTACAACAAAGATTTAATCAGTTTCTAAACTGTACAGATAAAAGCAAAAATGCACCCCAGCCCCAAAGAATTCATTACACAGGGGAAATATTTTCAACGGGCTGCAACTTTGAGAATGTGAGCTGAATTTTAGGTGGGTGGAAGTAATGGGGAAGAGAAGCAATATATTCATTAGTAAATCCAGAGAGATTTTTCTCCTTCCTAATCTACATCTAGTGTGGGGATTGAAAGCTGGGGAGATAAATGGGCCTTTATTATTATCCAGATTTCACATTTCAGATTAGCAAAATGCTTATTTATGATGCCATTAATGGATCTGAAATAGGTAAGCCATTATGTATTAAAAATAACATCTTACCATAGGCATAAGATTTGTAGCAGCATGAGATTTTATTTTACCCTAGGAATAATACAAGAATAACATTTTCCACCCCAAAGCAGAAACAGTAGGGGAGCCTTTGCTATCACAGAGATTCTTATTAAATTCAGTCACTGTGAAAAGCAAGTTTTTTTTCTCCTCCTCATTCTTCTTTTTTAAAAAATAAAGACGATTAAAATCAACCCAAGTTAAAATTAACAAATCAATGGCATTATAACCTTGATTTATTAGCATCTGAGCCACTAAATTATCATCATACAAGAAATTGCTGGTTTGAAAAGATTTCAGCTTTGCTAAATCTCAAGTTAAATAATGGTGCTCCGTATACTAGGTTTTTAGATCTGCCTCATCTGATATTATGAAAAATTCAATACATTTCTCTACAGCAGAAGTCAGGGGTCAGCAAATCTATTACTGTAATGTAAGTAATCTGGCAACCTGCCAACTCTTTCTCCCTTTTATTATTTTTTTAAACACCAAGGCAGATAATTTTATATTTACAAAGTCTAAAATCCTCCAGGGCCTTGCTTCTCTTTTTCAACAAAAAGCAGCAGCCTCACATTAGAGAAATGTATATCACACATGTCCTCATCATTTGCATTTCATACAAAAGAAGAAAAGACCCTTCATCTTTATTAGACAACATTTCCTTCCCCTCCCCATAAGCAGAGGAAAAATAATATCAAATCTCATCTGAACGAGTAATCACTAATGTCTCCTGTATTGATTAATGCTTGCATGGAATAACTGAACTTTTGGGCCAAAACATTTAGCAAACAGTGCTTAAGAGGAGAAATGAGAATCCATCTATTTCTAGAGCTCCGAAAAATGATATTATAATAATTTCTGGAACTGACACAATCCAGACAGTGGGGAAAAGCACTGGGACATCTTTAGGGCTGTATTTGAATCTCAGACTGAACCCAGTTACTTCATAAGCACGTTCATGGTATCAAACCAGTGAAAAAATTCTGGGCCTGAAAATTTGCTAGTATTCTTGGAGCAGAATATTTTTAGGGGCAGAGGGAAATGAAGTCAGTGTGCATGTCAGGTCAAAAATGCTACTACTATTCTTCTACTATTAGGTTTTTTCATGTCAGTGGAAAAGAAATGACATATTGGTTCCAGTGGGGCTTCGGACCTGATCTGATCCCAAATGGAGTCATTATACCTTCAAGTTGATTCCAGGGTTGATAAATTCTAAGGCTTGGCCAGACATTTCCCTTCACAGCCAGAAATTGAAAATATAACTTCACTGTGAAGTGCGGGATGCAATCTTTCACCAAATATGGAGCCAACAGAAGGTATATATTTTTCCTTTTGGAAGATGAAGTACACACACTTGTTAAGGTTCAAACAAGTATAGGGAGTTTCAAATCTCACGTACTGCTGCTAGACCATGACTATAAAAATGGCAGAGGAACGGGACACCAAACCAAAAGCCAAACACACAAATGTGCAAAGAAATGAGAGTGTTTCCTCAATGGGCACAACACTCATTGAGCACAACAACAACTGTGCTGCTTTATTTCTGTCCTTTTAAAAGCCAAGCTCCATCTGAGAAAGATGTGGGCTCCAGATAAAGGTCTCCTCCATTTTATGGTGTGAATTTCAGTGGAGCAGCAAAAGTAACCTGCAGAATGTAAGGAGCGAAATATCAGCAACCAAGAGGGCTGAGAAAGAGGCCTCTGGTGTCACCTTCCAACAGACAAGGATGTAAACCAAAGGCTTTGAGCACCAAACCATGGGGTGAGGGGTATGCTGAAGTGCACGCCGTGGAGAGCCAGCTTATGGCAGGGCCACCTGAGCCAAGAAAATGGCAGGCGAGTGCAACACGGGTTCTGTGTGAATCCCTTAGCTTGCCCAAGAAAACTTCCAGGGGTAAACTGTACTATGCTCTTTAAAAAGCAAGGAGGTATAAATAGCATTATTTTCATTCTATGCTAAGATACCTAAAAGGTATGGGGTCCACTATTAACAACAAGAAAACATGGCCACCTGTTGACAGAAAAGCTCTTTCCTAGGAAAATGATCTGCTCACCAGGGTCTTCATTAGCTACTCAAAGGGCCACAGAAGATAGACGAGAAAACTTTTTGAAGGCTTCAGTACTTTCCATTGGCCCTGGAAGTGGTGGAAGAGTTGTTTCTTAGGCCCACTGATAATTCTGACACTTCCCTCCAAGATGCCAGAGTGACTGTGACCCTCAGTGAAGAGAAAGGAGAAAAGTACATGGTGCTGGGATCCAGCAAGATGGTGGCCTGGCTCCCATAAAGGTGTGTCAGTGTGGGAAAGGTTGCTCAAGAGCGACACGTCCCCTGAAATGGAGTTATATAAAATTCAGGGGACTAGGCTAGAGGCAAGGTAGGAGGGTAGAGAAACTTCAGGTTGTTCTTATGTATTGATTAGCCATTTCAATATTAATAGCAGCCATTGTGTATTAAGTTTCTACCAATATCAGGCCCTTTGCATGCCGTAACTCAACCATTACAAAAAGAAACATTCACAGGTATATCATTTTATCCTCACTTTATAGATGACAAAACTGAGCTTCAGAGCTAAATAACTGACTAGTCAAGAGCACACAGCTAATAAATGCCAAAATTTGAGTTCAAATGCAGATCTGCCTGCCTCTGCCTTCGTCTTGGCAAGGTAGCTGTGCCTCTTCATAACTGTCGGCGAAGTACCAACGTAGAAAAGCTACTGGAGTGACCACCTCTGCCTGCGTTAAGAGGAAGCTCCTAAGGAATTGCCTAAGAAATCAGGGTGAGCATTCTCTTTGTTTCAGAGGCAACAGACCTATGGAATACATTCCTATGGCCATCCCACAAAAGGCCATCCACTATATCAGAAGAAGCCCCATGGCTTGGGCACTGGGCACGCTACTCTATTCTTCTTACAATATGCCACAATAACTATGCCACGACTCCTCCAATGGCGGTGACCCTAGCTGGATCTGGCTCAACTTAAAATTGGATGGTAAGAGAGGCTCAGGAATCATATCTGCCATGAACTCTGACCTCTAGAACTTAATCTTACCTGAGTCTGAGCTTCCCACGTTTTTTCCTTTTTGTCTTTTTTCGTGTCCGGCAACGGATCGCAACCCTCAGTGTCGCACCGTTGGATCTGGCCCAACTTAAAATTGGATGGTAAGAGAAGCTCAGGAATCATATCTGCCATGAACTCTGACCTCTAGAACTTAATCTTACCGAGTCTGAGCTTCCCACGGTCTCCCCAATAAAGCTCCTCGGGGCTGTATTTCTATGATGCCTCCTTTGTCACTTTTTTTTTTCCTTTTTGTCTTTTTTCGTGTCCGGCAATGGATCGCAACCCTCAGTGTC
>NW_007726431.1:195017-195799 GCF_000696425.1 Galeopterus variegatus
CCTCGGCGGGAGCGCCGCCGCGCTCCCAAGTGGCGCACTGTAGTAGTGCGCCACTGGGCCGGCCCCTTTGTCATTTCTAAGAGTATCTATGTTGATGTCACTCCCATGCCTTTCAAACGAAGACCACAGTGAAGGAAGCTGGAATGGACTTAAGGCTGACGTTATGTTCCAGGGATTAAAATACATGCTCACAACAGAGAACGCGGACCATACNGGAAAGCTTTAAAATTTTCCAATGGCATTTCCAGACTAGACATTTGCCCCCAAAGTCCTTGAACCATCTTGAAAACAGTGGCTCTTCACTAATCAAATTATCTCTGCTTTATCCATTCACGCAGTCTGGGACCAGCAACAATGAACGAAATGCACCTTAATCATGCAATATATGGGATTATGGGTTATTCTTTTCATGATCAAATGTGTGAGCACGGCATTCCTGTAAGTACAGTCTGATTTTTTGAAAAATAAAATTGGTGATCTTCAAATTTGGGGAGTTAGATACTATTAATTAATAATTATTCATGACACCCCTTGCAATCACACACTGTGAGAGGGGTTTAGTACATTATACGAAGTTATACGAGGTTTAGATGGCAAAAGGAAATGCCAAGAGAAGGGTGAAGACCTTGCGGATTGCCCTGGAACAGCTGTGCTCCAGCCTGGGTTGTAGCCTGTCATGGTTGGTGCAGCCACACAGAAGGCAGGACTCTCCATGTGGAGGTTCCCACTTGGCACATGGACTACTGTCTCTCAGCACCAAATCCACCCTTCTGTACTCTGCC
>NW_007726431.1:196799-253839 GCF_000696425.1 Galeopterus variegatus
TATTCTTCTTACAATATGCCACAATAACTATGCCACGACTCCTCCAATGGCGGTGACCCTAGTTGGATCTGGCCCAACTTAAAATTGGATGGTAAGAGAAGCTCAGGAATCATATCTGCCATGAACTCTGACCTCTAGAACTTAATCTTACCGAGTCTGAGCTTCCCACGGTCTCCCCAATAAAGCTCCTCGGGGCTGTATTTCTATGATGCCTCCTTTGTCACTTTTTTTTTTCCTTTTTGTCTTTTTTCGTGTCCGGCAACGGATCGCAACCCTCAGTGTCGCACCCATACCGGAGCGGGACCAGCAACGGGATCGCAACCCTCGGCGCTGCGCCCGCACCTCGCTCAGCCAGTGAGCGGGAACCGGTCTGTATGTGGGATCCGAACTCTCGGCGGGAGCGCCACCGCGCTCCCAAGCGGCGCACTGTAGTAGTGCGCCACCGGGCCGGCCCCTTTGTCACTTCTAAGAGTATCTATGTTGATGTCACTCCCATGCCTTTCAAACGAAGACCACAGTGAAGGAAGCTGGAATGGACTTGAGGCTGACGTTATGTTCCAGGGATTAAAATACATGCTCACAACAGAGAACGCGGACCATACACAGCCCTCCACAATGCCAGCCAGTGAAGAAGGCTGCAATTACTATCCTCAATGAGAAAACAATGATCAGCTCAAAGTCGAGTTGCATGGATCCATTTCAAGTGCAGATCAACGTTATGTCAAGAATAATAAACAAACATAACTCCAGTGTTTTCAATGTGAAGTGTACACCATAAACGAAGGCAGGCTGTGTCCATATGTCAAAATAGACAAAGAACTACTGCATCTAAGTCCTGTGCATGTCAGAGTCCACTGGTTCCAGAGCTTCGGAAATGTTTAACAATTCCCCACAACATTTATTATTTTGGTCAAACTTTGTAATAACTTGTACAAAAACAAAATGTTCTAAGAGGTTTTCGGTGGAAGAGTTAAGGATATATTTTAATGGTAAACAATTACATTCTTCTGTCATCTGATACTTTTTTTTTTTCCCCTTTCTTTTTTGGAAACATGCTTTCTGAATTTTCAATAGTTCCTTTGTGAAGGCATCTGTTACTCACATAATTGAAAAGATGTTTGTGCAGTGGCATGCTTGAGAGTACAGTTATTTAATCTTAATGATAAAGCCCCGAGGACAGAAAATCATAAGTAGAAACCTCTTGTTATTTATCAAAAAGAAAAGGAGCTAAGACACCTAATCTATTCTCAAATTTAAATTCATGCCTGATGAAAACTATCAATAAAACATGGGACCTGCAAAGTTTCTTAAATACTATAGTTAGGTTCAAGGGGGAGGAGAAGGTAGGGTGAAAACAAAATAAGACAATAAGGGAGGCTGACAAAGAAAAACTGCTGTTTGGCAAGGTTTTTTTTGGGTCAAACAAAGAACTTGCTGTAGTTTACAACATGACATACACACTTGATTAGTTTGTGCCTGAGGGTGTTTTTTACACTCAACTGTGTAAACTCCAACTTCTATTAATTACAACTTGAATTAAGAGGCAAATTTAAGAGTTTTTAAATAAGAGATTTTTTTTCAAAGGCTGTTGTTTATTTTTTTTTTTAAACAGAAACCAGTTTTTCTACTCCAGGGCCTGGCTAGCGTTTTGTTTTCCTTTCTAAAAGTTTCTTGAAATATCCAGGCATTGGAAACTTATCAGAGCACTTTAGGCATGCTGAGTGATAGGTAGGGTGAGGCTCTTGTGTATGAAATTACCTGACTGTCCTTTAGGAAGAAATTCTTTACAGATGGTGAGAAGAAGCTACTCTGGGTGCAGGGTGCTTGCATCCACTGAATTCAGGTCCCCTGTGAGAACAAGCTTGGTGGTATGCAGACGCGGGTCAGCTGCACAGCCTCAGTCTGCCTAACTCTGAGCAACTTGTGTTTGATTTCCTGGGCTGCTGGCTGTTGATAAGGAGCAGGTTTGGGGAATAGGGAGACAGGGGGTATTCCTATGAACAAGACAGTGTTTAAAAAGGAGATACTAGTCCACAGCTTGGTGAACCCCAACACAGGTGAGGACAGGCATAGTCAGGGCAAGAGAGTTAATAGACACAAGAGGATAAACTACAGTACCTGCCTTTGGTGTATCTGATTTGGAAATTTAGAACTCTTCCAACAACCCCTTCTACCACCTCATTCCCTACCATTTTACACACATTTTCTAGAGAGAACTGCCCTTTTTGTTTGGATTTAATTTCGTTCATTCAACCTATATTTCCTGAGTCCCTGATATGTTCACGATGCTGTGCCTGGTGCATGGGGGAAGTTTCAAGGAAGACAATATCACATGGTCCTTGCCCTCAAAAACAGTTTCTTTATAGCTCTTGAATTCTTTCGGGCAACACGTGATATTCTACCCCAAGTTTATCCAGTTCAAATTCTTAATCCTCCAAGATTGGAAATTCTCTCTTCCCTCTTTGATCCCTATTGAACTTATTATTTGTATCTATTATGTGTCTGGTTTGTATAGCCTTAAACATTTAACTCTCTTCCATGTGTGTACGGCTTATGAATCAGACCTTGTGATAAGTTAGACAAGCCAAGGACCACAGCACTTGCAGTTCTAAAGAATAGGTACCGGCGACCTGGGGGTGTACCTGGAAGCTCATCACGAGGGGAGCACACACAATGAATCAGTCCCTTTTCAAAAGGCAAGGTAGGATCAATGGAAAGCCACAGAAGGCATTTTTGCTCAGCACGTGGAAGAGCATTTAGAGGAACAGCACCTTTAACAGTGGCTCTTCCTGCAAGCGCTCCCACTGCAGGGCACTTCCACAGAGACTGGACAGCCTAGTGTCAAGTATAGTTCAGTCTGCATGGAACTTGGCAGCCGGCAAGCTATATTTTGCCCACTGGCACATTTGGTTTAGCTTATACAAAATATTTTCAGAAATACTATAGTCAATATTTGTAAATTAGGTGATTTCATATAAAAATTAGCTTGGAAACATGGCAGGTCAGGAAGCATACAGCCTGCATCCACCTACAGCAACAGCATCAGCTGATCCCACCTGGCCTCTCTGGGCTGTGCGTGTGGTTTTCCAGCTCTCCCGCCTTGCCCCCTGTGCTCACCTATGCTACCTGACCCTGCAAACATCTGACTTTGTGACCACGGTGATGAGCAGTGCTTCTCCAGTGATCTAGGTGAAGGACTAGTTTTCTAAATTTCCCATCTGCTGCCACTGATACTTTTGTAAAATACCATACAAATGAATTACTAGAAAAATGAAATTTAAAAAAGGCATACAAAATGCAAGCCCCAATTTTTTATTAGATTCAACAGACATAAAATTAATGCTTATTCACAACTGCTGTGTTTAGCTCTTTATGGGCTAGTAGCAAACAGTTCGTGAACGGGTCAGAAAACCTCATTTGAGTAGCGCTGGTGTAGAGAGGGTTGCTGAGGGACCTCTCAAATACAAAATTCTGAAATCCTGCCTGTGACTCTCTGAATTGTGTATTTATTAGCTTCAAGGGTGTAAAAATGAGCAAAAATACGTGGAATCACATCCTGGACATGAACGGAAACATAACTCACCTTACTTTCCCTTGGCTTTTCTCCACGGTATAATTAGCTGAGTTCCTTAGAAGCTGGCATATTTTTGGTCTTTATCTTAAAGCACATGCTTATTTATCTTACTCAAAACATGGAACCTCCCACACCCTGCCTTCCACCTTCGGAGAAAAAAGGCAGAAGCTCCAGCTGACTGTCACTCAGTTTCTGCCCAAGTGCCCCCTAAGTCACCGCAAAGGAAGCTGCCTCAGCCACCTTGCACAATAGTCTCATGCAAGGAAAGCTTACAGGGTAAGCAAAGGTTAGCATTTGAAATTGGGCATTACGTACACAAGAAGATGAAGCGTAATTGCTCATTTCCCTCACAAACAAATACATTTGTTTATGATTTTGATTTTCTAAATACTCAGAAAAGAACATCATCAAGTCCTTTTGCCTTAATGCTGCTTTTAAAATCCCTAATAACAACTTCATGTGCCCCACAGAAACAGACCATATAATTTATTCGGGAAAATCAAAACCAGTAATCTGGTATTCTGTGTAAAGATTTTTCTCCCTGCACGTGCTTTAAAAACATTTTTTAAAAAAAACGAAAAGAAATATGCACGTGAAAACAAAGCCTTCAACATGAATTACCATTCCAGAAAATCAAGCTAAGAGAATTCCATAAAAGAAGACATTCTCCATTGTGTTCCTTTACTGACAGAAGAAAGTGATTCAGGGCACCTTAAGTAAAGAGTTGGGCAGGAAAGAAAATGTTCCATTTAGATGTGTCCTGCCCAAGAGGAGGTGGGCATTTTTCTTTGCGTTATAATCTACCGTAACTTTATCTATAAATCCTGAGCAAGAGATGTCCAGAATAACCACATTTCATAAGCTTTGCTGAGTTTGACACATCTACATAGCAACAGCTCTGCGATGGGAAAACATTAATGCTTTTTATATTGGTAATCATCTGTAACATGAGCAATTAAGTACAGTACTAATGGACTATGGCCAGGAGCCTGGTACTAATATTAAAAACTGACAGAGATGAATAGATTTGGAAGCAAAACCAGGCTGACAAAGACATTTTTATGAAGTGCTTGGACCTATTTGATTTAAACCAATCACAGGCAAGTTTGGACGAGCCAGGGCTTCAGCAACAATGATGCTTTCACAGGCATTGTACCATTTCTGTTATGCCTTAAATAAAAACACCCATTGATTCTTTTCAACAACCCGTGCTTTCATTATTATACTCATTAATAAACCAAAAGTGCCCAACTAATAATATATAAGTAACATTTACTGAGGAACTGGCTACTTTTTTCTTGTTGTAAAATGAAAACATTTACTGGAAACATGAACCACACTGCATGAAAAATAAATCAGTGGATAATGCAGAGTAGGTCACTCCTTTCTTCTTCATCTCCTAGGAAAGCAAAGGTGGTGGTAGGAAAATAGGAAAAGAAACACGTCTCTACTTGTGTAAAAGAATGAGACTAGATGAACCAGCAGCCCAGTAGGAATTCCGATCATTCTGATCTGGTTTGGAAAGCTTTAAAATTTTCCAATGGCATTTCCAGACTAGACATTTGCCCCCAAAGTCCTTGGACCATCTTGAAAACAGTGGCTCTTCACTAATCAAATCACCTCTGCTTTATCCATTCATGCAGTCTGGGACCAGCAACAATGAACGAAATGCACCTTAATCATGCAATATATGGGATTATGGGTTATTCTTTTCATGATTGTTCAAATGTGTGAGCACGGCATTCCTGTAAGTACAGTCTGATTTTTTAAAAAATAAAATTGGTGATCTTCAAATTTTGGGAGTTAGATACTATTAATTAATAATTATTCATGACACCCCTTGCAATCACACACTGTGAGAGGGGTTTAGATGGCAAAAGGAAATGCCAAGAGAAGGGTGAAGACCTTGCGGATTGCCCTGGAACAGCTGTACTCCAGCCTCGGTTGTAGCCTGTCATGGTTGGTGTAGCCACACAGAAGGCAGGACTCTCCATGTGGAGGTTCCCACTTGGCACATGGACTACTGTCTCTCAGCACCAAATCCACCCTTCTGTACTCTGCCTGGTGATGCTAGGACCGGGACTCTAAACTACATGTCCCTTTTGTCAGCTGTCTTCCTGTTGGGGTTCTACAAATAGGGAGCACTGGGAGGGAGGGAACGGGGAGGAGGGACCTCCTTCTGTTTAGCTTGTTGTTCCTATCAGTGTCAACCCAACAATAATTTAGCACCAGCTGTTGGTTCCAGCCTCTGTTTCTTCCAACAATTCCTGTACAGTCTCAATGCAGTTCCTTTGAGGTCTAGCAGCCCTAGGAGCACCACCTCCTCAGGTCTGAGTCCAGCCCTGCAGTGCTCCTCCTCAGCT
Source organism: Galeopterus variegatus (assembly GCF_000696425.1). NCBI lineage: Eukaryota > Metazoa > Chordata > Mammalia > Dermoptera > Cynocephalidae > Galeopterus > Galeopterus variegatus. The sequence goes on from NW_007726431.1 coordinate 202,737, forward strand.
CCTGAAGTACCAGTGCTGCTTGGGTGACTCCCTCTTTCCAGGGATCCGATCCCTTGAAAGTGAGGCACACTCTCCGCACATCTGGGTGGAGATACCCAACTTCTTTGTGCTATTCTCTCAACCCTAGGGAGCCTACAGTTAGTAGTTAACGTAATGCTTCACACCCACACCTGCTTAAGCAATTCCCTATAGTCAGTTCTCTCTGTGGAATACCTAGTGTCGTTTCCACTTTCCTTACTGCACCCTGAGTGGTAACACTGACCAAACAAATTCTAGATTTTCAAAAGTAACATAGGTCTTCAAAAAATTTAATCCAGTGGGAGACCAAACCTTTATGAAATATCCAGTCTGCTCCCAAGAATGTGGAGAGAAGAGAAAAAATTTTTAAATCTTTAATAAAACTTCTTAGTTGCTGAAGATTGTGGTATCCCTACTAGAATTTTCTAATAAAACTGACTAAAGGCTTTTGAGAATCTGCTACTCCAAGAAGAGGTAAGTTTGAAACAAAGTACACAATCGTCAAAAGAATATATCTTGGCATTTCATTTAAGATTGAGGCTGTTTTTATTCACACAACTGCTTAGAAAGTCACACACACACACACACACACACACACACACACACACACACAACCATTATATTCAATCCTTCTCTCCATCCCAATCTTATTTATTTTTTGACCATGTGATGTCTTGTAATTCATTTGACTAATGTTTTCATTCTTTAACTAGGTGAGCTAGCTAACAGCTGAGATACACTCCTGTTTAGATTTTAATTGCTATCTGGTCCTTTAAGTTTAATGGTTCAGGTGTAGGGGATATTTGCATATGGAGAAAAGGGACGTTCACTCTCAGAATAGAAGCGATTTGAAAGTAGAGACAGAGTTTCTACCAAAAATGTTCTGATTAAAGCCTTGATTCTTAAGTCAAAAATAAGTAGACTATGGTATCCTCAGATGTTATTTACAGAACACTCACCTGAGATATCAAAGCAATTTTGTACCAGGATATCAGTGGTGTACCTTTTATGTACAGTGAGAATGTGTGGACTTTTGTATTAAAACACTGAGAGAAATAGCACATTTTTAAAAATTGCTACACTATATTGAAAAACAGTACTGTAAAGAGTAATCATGTGAACATCTATTATCAATTTTTAAAAGTCCTTCTGGATTATAATGCTAAGTAAGGCAATCTCGTGGGAACACTTTGTGGGAATTTTTCATTGGGTACTAAACCCAACTCAATTTACTCTGATTATTCCTACAAAAACATTTTAAGTTTTGTTGAATGGTTATACTAAATGAGGCTCTGAGTTAAATGTAGTACAGATAAAGTACAATTGAACTTAAAAGAAACAGAACTAAGAAGTGATATGTTACAGGCACTACCTGAAGATGCACATATATGACCCCAAGGCGCGTGTTAAGGGTCTGGGTTGAAGGTAGAACGATAACTAACTATGAGAAGAACAACCAGTGTTGTGTTTTACCTTTCAAACTAGCGAGCAAACTGGTCTGCTTTGTTTGGCTAATTGGCTGTGTCTTGACTTCATTCTAAGCTTGGCCATGATTTAAACACACACACCCCTCCTACTTGATCTCCCAAGCTCTGAATGTGAAGCCAGGGAGCTGAGACAACAGCACCTTAGCAGAACACTGCTAGTTATAAGGAAGTTGGTACGACCTAAACCAATTAAGTATGGGCTTGAAGAACAGAGCAAGGGTAATGCGTGAATGTGCCAATCGGTCTTCAATGGTGTGGATAACCCAGTCCTAATGCAAGGGGAAAGCCTCCTGTGGATCCAACCTTCACAGCAGGATACTTTTACACTACTTCTTATTTGCATTATCATCACCTTTCTGAAACAGCCTCAACTTGTTAGAAAACTAAGTCACACAGATCTTGGCGAAAAGGATTTCCTAGGTCAAAAGCATAGCCACAGAAGAAAAATACCAAGATGGGAAAAACAACAGACTTAATCTGAGGCCAATTCTCTTATTGTAAGAAATGCTTGTTTTTCAGTGTTACTGCAGTTACACGACAATCTCACAGTGACACTGAAGCTCTTTGTTTTCCAGAAGCTGAAGGTTCTCAAGGTGGATGAACCTACAGAGAACATACTGAGCAACCTAGTGGGAAAAGAAGGCATCGTCTAGCTGGCAGTCAAAGATGAAAACCATACTAAAAGAACATCTAATTTTAGCCCCTGTAACCAGAGAAAGCCACGTTCCCTAAAAATCACAAGGTGGTATGCAAAGTAAGACGCCAGAGGGATATTGTTTGTTTCCTAAAAGGTCCTTTAGACTTCCTCTGTCTAACCCTTGACCAGAAACTTCTCCCAATGAACACACTTTTAATTAAGCAAGGACTGTCCAAGAAAGAGGTTTCTTACCTTTCGTAATGTCTGCGGGTACAAGTGGCAGCACTGGTGCTCCCAGGATTGCCGCCTAATTCATCATAAATATGTTTCCATTGACGGCGAGCTGTTATCTGAAAAAATGGCAATGGGAAATTCAATCTCGCATCATAAGAGATTCATGGTGCCAGGCTTCAATACATATGCAACAGTCAGAAGAGAACAGTCTGTTCTAGAAACCCAGAAACAGAGAAGCCCAAGTGAGTATAGGGGGAGGCTTATGGTTTTATAGCAAGATCTCACTTTCAGTGCTTTTTTTTTTTACAATAAAAATGGAATTTTATTTTTGGCTCTATATTTTGTCACCCTTAGAGCATTTTCATCTAAGGCATCTCCCTGAATATTTATGTAGCTATTTGCTCCGAAGGTCCCAAACTCGTAAACTGTTCCTATATGTCATGTGATAAAGCATCAAAAAATTAGATTTTAGCTAAACTACATCTTAGTTCATCAGCTTAAATGAATCAAAATTAACATTGGTTGCCTGAGGCATGTGGAAATGGGTGGTAGGGTACATAAGTAAAAAGAGAAACTTCACCAAACAAGGTTTTTTTTGTATCTTCAGATTTTTGAACCAGCTAATGTGTCGCCTACTTTAAAAACTAAATTAAATTACTATGCAGATTAATAAAAATGATCAAATTGGCTGTGGAATTTATGGTCATCTCAGGCTACATTTCTATGCCAGCTCCTCTAACCACCAAAAGAAAATCAAAATGTGAAACTATACGTTGCAAACTTTATTTTCATTCTCTTAGGTCAGGAAAATGGGATATTGATCAAATCCTATGAAAACTAATATATTCCAAAGTTAAAATGCTCACTATGTACATTACTGAGTCGTGTGAATAAAAACAAACAGCTTGCAATATACCGAACTGCACACTGTGGTCTTGTTTTATTGTTTTTCTTTAATTTTATTTTTTGTACATAAATTAAGATTTTAGAAAATAACAGATGCAAGATCTGGCAAATGAATAATTTGGGGAAACCACATCGTTTACTGCATTCAAGCAAGTCTTGAGTTTCCTTGACACTAGGAAGACAGAACAAGTTCTGAGGTCCTTGTGAACATTTCTGAACAGGGTTACAGGAAAACTCTGTTACTGGAATGTGTAGGGGACAGGGTGTGGCAAAGGTGCTGTGGCATTTAATACAATCAGAGCAGGAGGCTTCTTTTGAAAAATACCCACAGAACTGCCAGCGAAGTTCACCAAAGGGCTAAAGGCAGCAATCAGGGAAAAAAATCTCAACTTGCAATCGGGCTCTGTGATTGTAATCTAAAGAGGAGGAGATGGGAGGGTAAATATTATAAGGTAAATGGTACCTTTTCCATATCACATAAAAAGAACCCTTTCATTTTCATAAACTCTTCTCAACAGGCCCAAGTAGCACCTCGAGACCCTGTTAGTTCTGCATTGTTCAGTTTCCCACAAAGCATTCCTGAACCAACTGGTTTCAATAGTCCTTGTTACACAGAACCACCTCTTACCATCTACTAACAGGTATAACTGAAAATAAAATCCTCCTGATTTATAGCTTGGTTTAGATTATAATAAATGGTTTCAAAGCCCTTTCAAAGCACTCAAAATACATATTTTGGTCATTATTTTATATTTAATTAAAATTTCCCTACAGCCTTTAAATGATAAAAGCTCAGACTCATCTATTAGAGGCCTGTACATAAAGAAAGACGAGGAGCTGGTGAGATGGCTCAGCTGGTTAGAGTTTGTTGCTGATAACACCGAGGTCCAGGGTTCGATCCCTGTTAATGGCTAGCCGCTAAAAAAAATGAAGAAAAAAACCAGGATTCTCTCCCAAGTGTCTAAGTTATTGCTCAAAGCCCTTAGAATTCCAGGGCCCCTTGAAACACACCTTCATATTCCCTCCACTCAGGTGGGGTGTGTGGGACCAGAGCAGGGCCAGAAAACAGCTTATGCGTGTTCCTGCAATTACTCCAAAAGAAACCACGACTCGTCTTCCTTGTGTCTCTTGTGTGCACCGTATTTTATATCTTATAAAGGAATTTTACATCCATGATATCATTTAATCCTGCCATGGCCTGTGAGGCAGGTTATAGAAATCTAATTCACAGATGAAAGAAGTGAGACTCAGAGAGGTCGCATGAGTTGTCCATCGACACACAGCAGCACGCTGGTAAAATCAGGACCCATACAGTTGTCTTTATGGTCCTAAGAGCAGACTTCTTTCCACTACATCAAAGCAGACTCCATATCAGAATGACCTGATGAACAGCACATGCTTGTAGCAAGTTATTAACACAGAACTCCAAGGCTCTTTTCCTTTAAGCGAAGCAGACGACTGCGGGAATCACAGTTTCTGCAATGAGTTCTCAACCTTTAGCTTTGGGTCTTTCCCAGTGGAGAAATATGGCTCGGAGGGCAACAGGAATCTAATAAGGGGGTGGGTTGGGTTAACAGTGCTGAGATTTTTCTCTCTTAAGGTATAAACTAAAATTATGGTTTCCTCCACCCTGACCACTGTGTCTCTAATTAGAACAGAAGTTCTGTATTATGTTCAACACTAAGTCACAAATAAGCCCCCATTATATCAGAATCCATCCACTCACTCACCCATTAATTCACCCAAAACTTATTAAACATGTCCTGTTTGTTAGGTACTGCGCTAGCAGCTGGGATGCAATGGTGAAAAAAAGGGTGGAATGGATGGAAAATGGGGTGATATGAAAACAAGATATTACTGCTTTCAAGGGTTCATGATTGAGTGGGAAGCATAACCCCATATTATTAACCATATAGCAAAATGAAACACTGAGCAGACCACACCCGAGAAAAATAAACCAGTTTGGGTGCAGGTGAGACTTAATTTCACTTTGAAGACGCGTGCAAGTTACTTCTTTCCCTAGTGCAGGCAAGATCCAAGGAATGCTGTGAAAAGCACTCCACACCTGTGATGTTCATAAAGTCTTAATGCTTATAAATATAGTGATTTTCAAACTGTTATTTAGAACTCACGTGGTTTTAAAAGTGGCCTGAACTAACTCTCCACACCACCAAGGCTGGCCGAGAAAACAGGTTCAGTGAGGAGAAAGTGAATCTGTACCTTCCACAACTTTATTTGATAAAAATATCCTATCACTTTAAAAAAAAATCTGAAAAACCACTATTTTAACATGAGACATGGTCTTGAAGTCTTGATTTCTCTACCTTTGATGTTGCAGCAATGAAATAATCCTGTTATTTTTGTGACCTGGTGAGGAAATAGCAATCAGAAATCTTTTCGGACTTCAGTTCTTCCCATGGCTTAGGAATGTGTAGGAAATACGAAGTCAGGAGAGGAGTCTGCCTGCAAGCAGTGTTGCCTAGGCCACTCTGAGAAACCGCCTCTTTCTCAGGACACCTTGTGGGCGGACTGAATTCAAGGAAGATGACTTTTTTTTCCTGGTAGTACTCCAGGAACTGGAGCCTTTCAAAACGTCATGACATCATCGTTGGCCTCCAGAATTTTGAATTAAGCAAGAGGCTTTGTCTGTCCAGAGAACTAGGGTTAGATTCAGGGGATGTCTTGCAAGTGATATCAAAGCCAGAATTTGATGTCAAAGCCTAATCCTTCCAGCAAGAAAAGTGACTTCTTCCAGATGAAAAATAATGGTCCTGTCTCACCAGTGGGAAGAGAAGGGGCTGCTCGCTGACATTCTTAGAAGGCACCACTCTGTCATCCTCTGCCTCTAGGATAAGATTTACTCAAGACCCATTTCCCTACTCTGCCTTCTCTCCAAATATTGCCTCTGGCCTGCCATCAAATAGTTAGCCAAATGGAAATCACTTTAGCAAATCACCATCAATATGCTGCACCCGGTAATACCCCAAGCTACTCTTCCAGCATTAATTGCTTCACCAGACACTGAAGTGAAAGCCTCTTTAGCTCATCCCAAGCTTTATCTAGTACTGCCTCTTCAGCTGTAGGTGATCCATACTCTAATATGTTTGGAAGCAAAAGCTGGGAACGAGACTGCAAAGGAACGGTCCTTATTGCCAACCAATCAAAATACCAGAATATTGTTTTTTAGGAAATCAAACCCACTCAATACATTTATGATTTCTAAACTAAAGGATGAAGAGACACGCTAGACATTTCCAGCCAAGGCCGATGAGGCTGAAAGAACTGTATATAGCCATTAGTCAAATGCTATAAAGGCTTAAAAAAAAAACTTCTGCTCCTCTTTTTTTTTTTTTTAATTCAATTTGAGGGTTGTGAAGGACTGAAATCAAATAATCCATAATCCACAATTCAAACCAGAAGGTTTGGAATAGTTTATAACCACAAAGAAAAACAAGCCAATTAAGATGGCCTCTTTTTATAACCAGAAGGGATTCCAGAGAGATGTCTTTATCCAATTGCAAGTTAACAGCAGAAGTGATAAAACAAATTTTGTACTTGCAATTATTATGATTACTGAGTATTTACAATATCTAGACTTCTTGACCCATCTCCTAAATTCACACATTTTTTTTTTTCTCAAGAATCAGGTGAAATCTCAGGTCCTAATTGCTACATCTGGTAAGGTTGACATTAGGTATAAGGAACCAACTGAAAGATGCTACTAATGAAGGTAGGTTATGAGATCCTTTTTCCAAATCATCACCTGAAATATGTAGAAAGCATTCTACGTATACAAGAGATTGCTGGGAATGGAAGATACAAAGAACGGCCACTTTTGAATCTCTTTCCTCCCAGTGATGCTATGGAGGTTGAGACAACTGTGTACAAAATTCTCAGCAAGTCAGAATTTTGCGAACACTGCGATGACCCCACACAACCCATTTCATCTCCCTGTGCCTTGGTTTTCTCATATGTGAACTGAGGGTATGAGCTGGAGCAGAGCAAGAATCCATTTTTGCACAAAGGCCAATTCAGGAAAAATGAGAATGTTAGAGTGCCACACTTTCCCTCATTCAAAATGAAAATAGCTTCCTGAGTCCCAACTTAGACTACCACTTCACCGAATGGAAAAAACTCTGTGCTGCTCTTGAGCCAAGGAAATGTTAATACTCTAGCATGTTTATATAGTAATAGCATGAAGACAAATTTCTAACCTTTGATACTTGACTTAGATTGGAGCCACGTTTTGAAGTTAGGAGCCATGAGGAACAGTAGGCTAAGTGTTAATAACCAGTGTTATCGCTGGCTTAGAATTAATATCACCTGGGTAGCTTGAAAGAAAAGGATTCTCTGGTTCTCAGGCCCAGGACGCACTGCAGTTTATATCTCAGGGTGGGGGCCTAGATAACTACTTATTCTGTAAAATTCCCCATTGAATACTGGAGTCCCAGTTTTCAAGTAGCCTTTGGGAGTTGCTGATCTAAAAGACTCTAAGATCTCTTTTGAGCTGTAAATGACTACAAGACTAACCTCATTTCCGATATCAGATAATCTCCCAGATAAGTGTCCTGTAGTAACTCTGTGATGAAAACTTTAGTCCTCAGACTTTGGATATTATTTGTGAATCTCCTGGACTGATGTCAAAATGGAATCCTCACTGAACATCTCACAGTTTTATTAGTCAAAATACGCCAAGAGAAAAATGTATTCTATACTCAGGAGGTTTGAAATTTGAATGTAGAATGGTAATGGCAAACTTAATTGCCTATAGGGCCAATAGGTAGCATGGAGCATTAAAAAAAAAAAAAAGAAAGAAAAAAGAATGAGAAGGGGGCAGTGGAAGGAAGGAAGGAAGGAAGAAAAGGGAGAGAGAAATTTCATTAAAAATACTGTAACAAGATGGAGGCAGGTGCCAATCTGGTCTTCCACATTCCCCCATGCCAGTGAAGATCAGAATGTGCCCCCCACAAAATGTGCCACCTTGGCAAAAGGATTCTTTTGAGCTGAAGGCAACTGAGAACCACCATATGCAGGAAGGGTTCTCTGCCCTCCCCTTACCTGCCTCATCTGCCTAAAAGCAGGGCCCAAATTTCCCTTTGTGAAGGTACCACCCGCAGTACCAGAAAGAAAAGAGAGATTCATTACAGGAGATGGAATGACAACCTTCTTTGGCCCCCCACTACCTACTAAATAACTCTGGGGCCTAGCATCTGGGGGCCTTCCTCACTTGGCTCCATTTTTTCTCCATCTTTCTCTCCGAAGACTCCCCTTCATGGTCACTTGGCCTAGCCACTTCCTAGTCACTCTATTTTAAGTTACTCAAACTCTCTATGCCCAACTGTGTTGTACTTCCACATTTCCCTCCCATTTGATTCATCCTCTTTTTCTGGAAAGCCATGATCATTCATGTCTAAATTCTATCCATCCCCCCAAATTCTGCTCCAATGGCAACAAAGCCCTCATCTCTACATGCAAAAGTAATTTACCTGTACAGGGCACTGATCTTTTTCCATCATGTTTCATAATTATAATTACTGTCTTTCCCGAAAGTGATAAGCATCTTAAGAACTGGAACCACCAGCCCACATATTTTTGCATCTCCTACCATATCTACACTATGCTTTGTACACATAAGGTATTCAGTAAATATGTGGTCAGGTGATTTGCTGACTGTGTGGTCATTCACTTATTCAACAAAAGAATAAATACTATTTGTTCAAAGAGTACCGCAAATGCCCTTAAACTTATCAGGAATTTCTTCTGTACAGTCTACACCAACTTGCTATTGAATGTGGGGGGAAAAAAAAATCTTTGTGAAGATCTAGAAGATACAAAAGCAGGAAAAACTGATTCTGTGAAATCTGCTGGCACTCTATCAGTGAATAACAAAAAGTTCCTGGGCTTAAAAAGGCATTTCATGTTTTGCAATATCATGTAACTATCTGTAGTCACAGTTCATAAAAATGTGTACTCCTATTCTGAACATTAAAAGTTAGACTTAGAAGTCTAGGCTATGGGGTTGACTGCTAAATTTATGAGTCTAATCCTGAATAAGTCATCATCTTTTTCACATGGATTTTCAAAAGCTATAATTAGCTCAAGATTCTGCAAAACTATGAGCTACTGCAAAGAGGAGTCCATGTCCTAGTCCTATCAACAGACTCGACCAAGTGAAAAACTACCGTATTTATTTTTGCATTAGGTATTTGATAAAAATAAATATTTCCAGTAATTTCATGTCTATGAAATGCACATTTTATATGTAGTTCCTGTATTATATTACTTTATAAGCACATATTTGTATATATACCACACCTATTAAATAAACATTTTACATGCACATACACTCACATCAAAGAATTTTTAGTCAGGATTCATAGAAGATCTTTCTACAGTAAATATTAGATTATCTGAATCCCATAAGGTTTGCCATCTTTTTCCATCCCAAGCTCCTGACATCAAATCATTATATTAGTTTGTGAAACAATATGCTTTATCTAGCAAGAAACACTGTTTATTACGTTTGGGCTGAAATGAATTTCATTTTCTTGACTTCGTGTCTCTCACTGTCGTTTTATTACAGTACAGAGATATCCCAGATTACTTCTTAAGGAAAGAAAAATAATTTCTTATTCTATTGCATAAGAAACTGCACAACTTAATCTGATCATTGTGTGGAGGAGAAAATATTTCCAATGACGACATCTTCCTATGTCGATTGATTTTATTACAGATGTCATCTCTGTGTGCTATATTAATGCAGCTCTTTCTTCTTATTTCAAGATTTTAATCTTAGTTTGTTGCTCTAACATTTTATTGGTTCAAAAGGCATGCTGTAAAAATCCGTGGCCATCAAATTTTCCTGTGGGCTAAAAATAACCCATTCCTGTCAGTTAGAATTAGCTGATAAAAAGTGTCAGAGCCTGTTCTGAATAAGTTTGATAACTTCCTGTTTATAAAGCACTGACCCTTGTCTAATAGAGCTTCTTTGCCCTAGAACGAGAGGAGATTCTGCAGCATTCTATTCCTTAATGGCCAATACTGATTACTTTTGAAAGCCTTTAATACATTTCCCATATTAGACATGAACAGATGTCAGGTATGTTGCCAAGGGAAATTTCTTTTATGCAATCTTGGCTTGTTGTACAATAATAGCCCTTTCTCAACATGGGAAAAAATTACAGACCCAACTAATTTCCCTGACAGGGGAGAGTTACATATGTTTTCCACTTGTAGTTTTTACGACAAGTTTACAATTTTGCCAAACCTGGAACTAATTGGGACTGTTTCCAAAAGCAGCCCAATAAACCCCCAAAAGTGTATAGCCATTTGAAGAGGCAGTCAATGATGGTTTGCTTTCGCATTTTCTCCATTTTGGTCAAAGAGAAGGGGAAGGTTAGATTGCAAAATTATTTCATTTAAGTTGCTTAAACACTTACTGTTTCATATCCTCCCAGTTTTTGAGCAGCTTGAAACATAGTCCAAAGGTTAACTGTTAGAGGGACAATAAGTATTTAGATAAGCATTGCATTAACATATTTCCAAGAAATGTCAATTAAAACATATTGTTTTTGTTTTTTTTCCAATGAGAAAGAGAAAAAAAAAATAGAAATACTAACATACCCTAGAGAGCTATGTTCTTAAGAAATGATTTGCCAAAGGGCATTCAACAACACTATCTATTATTACCACTTAAAATATTTCTTAAGAAACAGTCACACAACTACAGAAGTGGTTCTACTTATAGGAAAAGGACAACACAATTTTAGTTCTGTTGCCATCAGCAAAGCAAAAGAAGCTAAATTAGAGTGTCCTCGGGGGGAAAAAATGGGAGATCTCAAAATTGGGGTTGGTCTTATTCAACCCTTAAAAAGAAGCCATAAACAGTAATATACAAAGCTTCCCTCAGATGAGAACTCTTCATCATCAATAAATAACAGCCACTTTAATATATGAGCATCTTATTAATAGAGTGTCTGATGGCAGCACTATATTAAAGGCTCATACTATATTTCACTAACACATGGTACCTTGCAGTGAGTAGAAAATATTTCACATGCGAGGCAGCAGTGATACCATAGACCAAACGGAAGGAAGACATTTGCTCAGAGGAACTGAGTCATGAGCCAGTTAGTCCCCTAACTTGCCTGTGTGATTTTGCAAACATTTCATTTTCAAGCAGATTTCTCTTTGCAGGGTTTGTATATGGTTATGCTGTGAGACGACTATGCTAAATTGCTAGCAACCCTGTTCATTTGCACCAAATACCATGGAATAGGACTGCTACGGATTTGATTCTTTTACAGGAGGGGAAAATTGAACTTCAAGTAATTCCTTGGTAAGGGCAATGAATAAAATGAAAATTTAAAAAAACAGGCTCTTTGACACAACACGTTCTCAAAGCCTCATTGAACTTTGCACTGTTTCAAAGCTATCAAGAGCCCTGCCTTGGCCTTGATTTAATCTGAGCCAATGCATAATGCAACAAAGCTGTTCATAGTACATTAATTTTACTTCTATTTCAAGCAACCAGTTTTCAGACAAACATTGTAATCATTCGTAGTTATATAAGTTTATAATGGCTGCAAGTGTTCTCTTGCAATCAGTGCCAATTGCTATTAGGTATGTAAATTGTTATGGAAAACATACAGGTTTGACATTCTTCATCAAAATGACACATGGTTTTAATCTGGGAAGATACATTTGGAGAAAATACTATTTCAAGCCAGGGCTCATTGCTTTGTGCACCACTAAATCTAGACAGAGGCAAAATATATATTCAGTTGCAAAATCAGGGCAGGATCTGGATTTCTTCTCTTTTTATATGGAATTCTGCTCAGCTAGGAGTTCCTTGCTCTACTTACATTTACACTTAAACGTACACGTCAAAGTAAATCAAAATGGGGCCCTCTATACAGATCAGTGTATTTCCTGTCTCCTCTGAAGTCAGATTTTTGTTATCTTTTAACAAATTTGGGGCTTAGAAAATGTGTTTTCTCTTCATAGTTGTTTTGCCCATCTTTAAATGTCTTCCTTTTAAAAGCTGTCTTTCCACAGGCAACATCTGTGCCTGATAAAGCTACGTCATATTATCTCACAAGAAAGGCGTTACAGACACTCAGGATGGACAAAACAGAAAATGAGAAACTTTCAACATGTCTATTTCCAGTCATAATCAGTGGATTCAAGCCTATAAATATCTCACTGCAACTGTCCCAGAAGGGAACAATGTAACGGAAAGAGGCAGGGAAAAAATTCTTGGTTTGGAAGATTTGTAGATTTAGTATAAACACACAGCACCATCCCCAGATTAGGATTGCAACATAATCCTGAGTCAAAAACATTTTTTTTTTCCAATTCAAAGAATCTGAACAGTTTTGATATTTCAAAAACGAAAACAAGTATACTTACTCTGTTTAAAACCTAAATAGGGTATTCGTTCGATGGGCGTTTTCCTTTCTTTCATGTATTTATAAAGTGCCACCAAGAAGGCCTGTTCGTCTGCCCTGCATTCTTCACCAATGGCAAGCTTTGGTTTTTCTTCATTTGAGACTTTTTTATAGTTATTATGGTTATTCTTCGGCTTGGTCAAGGCTGACCTGGCCTCACATTTCACCTGTAAAAGGGAAAATATGCTATATCAGATCAGGCACAGCTCTGAAATGCTTACAAAGATACAGCTGAGTGGTAAGGGTGAACTTGTAAATTATCCCTGCTTGTAACTGCATTTTTAGAGGCATCAGTGAATATAAATGGTCTTAGACCAGAGGATGGTGAGTTTCTATAAAGGGCCATATAGCAAACATTGTAGGCTTCGGGGCCATACAGTGTCTGTTGCAGCGACTCAGCTCTCGCATGGCAGCAGGGCACGAGGGGTGTGGCTGTGTTCCAATAACATTTGATTCACAGAAACAGGCAGCCAGCCGGCCACAGTTTGCCAAACTATGCCAGCTTCTCTTAGACTCTTTACAAATATGTTGATGTGAAAGCAGAAACAGTGTTTACATCTGGTAGGAATAGTCTTCTGCCTGTTTATACATTTTATTTTCCTAAGGGGCACCATCAGTTAATGTCCTTGAATAAACCCTCCCTTCTTAATAAATAGTCTCATCTTTTATACTTTGTATCAAAATAAAAGGCATGTTTATTTCTTTATAGTAAAGTTATCTTGTGGCTATTCTCTCCACCAACCTGGAAAAACATGTCAATGCTAGCAGATGCTGGCATCGGGAATACCAGTAAAGTGTCACCCCAGGGTGATGGCCGGTTCCCCCCTAGGAGGGAACAAAGGACCCCACACTCTCATGAGGGCTTCTCGCTTTTCAGTCCACTCTGAGAATATAACATGACATGTTAACTAGCCACAAAAAGAAAAAAAAACGTAGAAGTCAACTAAAAAAGCCAAGAAGAGTAAGTGAAAAGCTCCATAATTAAAAAATAAATGGCGGTGAATGCTCCACATGTTCTTTCCACCCTCGAGGTGGATATGGAGCTTGGGTATTGAGCGGCTAACCTACTGTTCCCTCCTCCCTGCCATGTTCTACAAGAGGCCTTTGGTGGTTGTTAAATATAACGCTAAGTTGCTGAGCTATTTTAATTGTAAGAGGGCGAAGTACAAAGGGTCAGACTCTGAGTTCAAGTGCACCCATGGGGAATGTGTACATTCCAACGTTCTTTACATCTCCATATCTAAAATCGGGAGAGAAAGGGCAAGTGCTGGGGAAGTGTTATGAATAAAAATGTCCCACATATTCTACAATGCTCAACATTTCAGATGTTTGAGCCCCACTTCTTTCCCTGCAGATCCTCCTTCCTAAGCACCAGGAATATAAAAGACTATGCTTATTTATTAAAAGGAAGTGTATCCTCTTGCAAGGGTTTTCTTTATTGCTTATTCTTGCAAGCAAGCACGCTAGTTGAATACCTCTAGACTGGTCCTGGAAAAACAAAACTCTGCACCATTCATTCAATAAGGACTCTAGATAAGATTTTCATTTTCAAGGGGATGTGGAAATGAGAGTAAAACATTTTTTTACATGTAGAATTTTTACTTACAAAATTCTCAAACTTCAGTACTTTGTAAATTATATTAAGGTAAACATGCTGTGAAACTTTATGTTATCATTTTTCACTGCCAAGTTTTAGGTTGTTGAGTCTAAAGTTCTGATGAAATTTATAATTTAATGGATTCTTGAAATCATCAAATCATTCTCGTTTTAATTTGTATTGCTTCCCAGCCTTTTTTTGAGTGTTTACTAAGTAGCCAGTCTCAATTCTAAGCACTGTTTGGGTATCATCTCATTTCATGCTCACAACCCTAATGAGGTGGTTATTATTCTCATATTACAGATGAGGAAACTGAAGTACAGAGAAGATGAGAAACATGGACCAGATCACAGGATCATGTATTCATGCTCACAACCCTAATGAGGTGGTTATTATTCTCATATTACAGATGAGGAAACTGAAGCACAGAGAAGATGAGAAACATGGACCAGATCACAGGATCATGTACAAGTCAGCAAGTCAGCAAGTGGGAAGTCTGGGATTTGAACATAGGTAGCCTCATTCTAGGGCTTGTGGTTGTAAACACTACTGACACTCAGTAAAAATACTGAATTGGCAGTCAAAACGAACTTCCAGTTAAAGAAGCATTTCTGATTACCAGGCATTACAAAACCTACCTCTAAGAAATGTGATTTATCAAATGAGAAGTAAAAGATAAAATTAGGTGGTTTCCAAGTATAAAAGAGCTCCATTACTTCTGTTGTGTTTGAGCAAAGGGAAGAAAACCATTATCAACTGAGCACCTATAGTGAGGCAGATACAAGACAGCTGGGCTTCATGCATTCTACCTAAAGTTCATAAGAATGGTAAAAGGGAGATATTAAGCCCATTTTACGGTTGAGAGAACTGAAGCTCAGCGAGGTCATGTCTTGTCATAATGGCAAGTGAGGGCCAGAGAACTCAGGTCTGCCTCACTCCAAACCCCAATCTTGTACAAAAAGAAGCAGATCTAAAGTTTGTGTATAAAACAGACTGAGTCTTAAGTTTGCCATGACAATGGGCCAATTACTTATATTATTAGGTCAGAAGAAGCTCTGTTAAGGGAGTATGAGGTTCTCTTCTCAGTGTCTAGACAGCTGCTTAACCCTCTGCTTCACTGGTAGAAATGCCCAGAAACAGAAGGATAGCACATCGGGGATGCACAAACCAGGTCCAGAGTAATTCAGACTCCCTGCCTCACAGCAAAGGCTCCAAGTGAAGCTGGGCTGCCACCTCCCAAACTCCACCCTGAATCTCAGTGGGCTTCCGGCATGTTGGTCCTGGGGAGGCCAGGTACTCAGGAAGATGTGAACCAGTGTACCGTGGCTTCCTTTCTTGGACTAGGCTTGATACATTTTTTTTTTCAGTCAACACAAATGAGCTTTTTAGAGTATTATTCTGTTTCTGGGTAGGACCAAGTCAAGTTCCTTCCTACTTTTTTTTACATTTACCCCAAACATTCTCAGCATTTCAATCTACTCAGTTATTACAGTGCAGGTGTTAATGGAAACAGGAGTGAGTCTTGATATTGACCTTGAGAAAGCCCAACCTTTTGATGGTGACAGTTAATTACTAGACCTGTTTCTTCCCAGCCTGAACAGCATACACCTGTTGAGTTTACTAAGAGCTTTGGGGTTTCCAAAATGATTGAGGAAGTGCTAATTAAAGAATCAACATTTAACGTTTTCAGTGAACCACCACCTATTTGATATTAACCACATCCTTCCACGAGACTGAGTTATAACTAATCCAGCCTTCAACTGGGGCAGCGAGATGTGCTGAACCAGCAATAAAGACAACTAGAGTTCTGATCTTGGTTGGGTCACTAACTTGCTGTGTGACCGTCAGTTTTATCCTCAGTAAAGCAAGAAGGATAATCCCTGGGGGTAGTTCTGAGAACCAAATGAGATGAGAAATATTGAAAATAATGAAAGTATTACATTTGTGAAATAATGAAAGTATGTTTGCAATTTACATGAAAGAATATATTACACACCATGGTTTCCTTTTTTACGTTCCTTTTAGAATGTAAACCACCTGTTATACACATCTGGCCTCTGGAAAATGCTTATAGGATATGAGAAATCATTTGCCTTCTACCAATCTAGGCCTTTCATTAGACACCTAGGCCAAGAGATTTCTCTAGCATAGATCACCCCAGTATTGATCACCCTATGAACAAGCCTGGACCCCAGAATAGCTACTTTAAGATGATCCAGGGAAATGGCAGTATTTGGGTCGGACACATTCACAATGTCTTCGGAGAACTGGTAGTTTCCTCCCACATGACTTTTGCTGCCTTTGGGAAGCCATGAAATTTTCTCTCCCTTGGAAAACAGGGTCTCCCAAAGCTGGTTTTCATGTTCTCATTGAGAGAGTGCAACCCTTTGATGGTGACGGTCAATTGTTTGACTTATTTTCCCAGTCATGAACACAACAAACCCAGTGAGTCCCACTCTAAGAGCTTTACTGTGAAGAGCTGCAGGAAGCTGATACTTATCCATAGTTAGAAATGGTCTGTTTAATGTCCTTTCGAAGAAAACAGTCACACGGTCTTGGTCATAAGGCCAAACAGCTCACTGTCACCTAAAATGTTCCTTTCAGTTGAGCAAATGATCAGATGGTCACAGGCTTATAATCTCTACTGTAGTGTTTCATGGGAAAAGACCATGACACAAATTACTTTTTAATAGCTGTCCTGGTTCCAGATGTGACTTGTTTATTTTATATCTGTCTGTTCGTACCAACAGACAAGCTTGTCCTTTCAGTTGAGCAAATGATCAGATGGTCACAGGCTTATAATCTCTACTGTAGTGTTTCAGGGAAAAGACCATGACACAAATTACTTTTTAATAGCTGTGCTGGTTCCAGATGTGACTTGTTTATTTTATATCTGTCTGTTCGTACCAACAGACAAGCTTATCTTATTTCCTACCTACCAATCTTTCTTTTCTAGTTGAAGTGGTCTTTCCAGACCTGTTGCATATAGCCAACGCAGGACTGCAATCCAAAACTCCAAAAAGAGCGGAGCCTTTAGACCAGTCCCCAGGAGCTGACCACAGCATGACATTCATCACTGAACACCAACAGTAGAAGGATGATCTGTCTTCTTGCAAAGATTCTGAATGTACACACTGGTGGCAGGTGGCATGAAGGAGTCGCTTCAAAAACCCAGCCTTGACTTCTATCCCTCTAAGGAGGATAAGTCAGAGAACATCAAACACAGCCTATGTACAGAGCAGGCTCCTGTTCTCAATTGTGTTTGCCTGAGTGTGAGTCCTGAGCTGCCTTCCATGGAGAGGAGCATTGGAGGTACTGTTCTTTCAGATCAATTGCATGAGTTTTGCAAAATTCCCAGAGGCATACCTTGGTAGCGACTCCAAATGACATGGGAAGGAGCTTCATCCTGCTGGGCTCAGGTACAGAATATGCTGGAGTAAACACATGATGTCACCCTAGAAGTATGGGCTGGGTGCCAACCACAGGAATAGGCAGTGTAAGCTCTGCTGAATGCTACAGTCCTAAAACCTTCTCACTCCATTCTACAGTGTCTTGTAAGAACTTGCAAACTACATCACAAGGAATGAATTCTTCCTACTGACATCCTTCAAGACTATGGAAACCAAAGCCCTAGGCAGGTAGTTCTAGAGCTGAGACGTGTGACTTACAAGAAAATGCCATCCATGGTATCCTTGTGGATTCACTCACGGAAAGTTAAATGAGCAGGGAACAAATAACTTATGGAAAGGATAGATTTGTTTTTAGCCAGAAAATGGAAAAGACCAATTTCTACTGGTTGATCTCTTTTCAACCCTTTGGAATCTTGGAAGCATGAAGAAATCCTAACCAAAAAGTCCTCAAACTCAAAACTTCTGATGAAACAATTATACTTGAAATAAGATTTATAAAATGTGAATGTCTAGGATTTACTTCATTACACTGGGAGGGGGCTGAGTACATGGAAGACAAGTAGTAGATTGTCAACACAGAACTGATTTTTTTTTTCTACATCAGAATCTTCCAAATTCACCACTAATCAAAATGCTCCCATTTTCATAAGTTTCATTCTTAGATAGGGAAATGTGGTATCAGTTGAAATCTGGACTTCAATTTAGGTCCTAAAGGGACTATTGCTGTCTTTTACACAGAAACAACACCTACATGCAAACACCCAGGAAACGGGACCATGGAAATCTGACCCAAGCCCACTAAAGTCAAAAAGTCTAAAAATATGAAGTGACACTTCACCCTTTATGGTGCTAAATACTTCAGGCATGCACTTTCAAGATTCCAAAGAATGCTTGGGCAAAATGGGCCTGAAAAGTAGTCTAGAATTTTGACTTTCATTCTGCATTAACAGAGACCTTTAAAAACACATAAATGTATATGTGGGTATATGTATACATATAAGTATTTTGCCATGTATCTTTAATTTTACTCTAATGTAAATTAGAGGTGACTTTGAAAAATACACAACTAAAAAGATTAATTCTAGCCATTTCTAATTTCATCCTCTGTTAATCTCTGAAACATATTTAGATGAATGCATTCAGAAAGAGGATGGATCAGCTGATCTATTTTTGATACGAGCAGAGTAAACTATGTCATTGTGTCACTTACTATGAAATCAGCCTTAGTGACGTGGGCGCTTAATCATCTGTACTTTACCCAACAGGCCAAACTGGGAGGTGGGAAGGCTTTCTGTTGACTAATCAAAATGCCTACCTCCCCCACTTCCAGCCACGGGGTAAGGGGAGGTGGCGGGAACAGAGACAGCACAGGGCTTCAAAAGCTCTGAGTACCGAAGTCAGATTCTGAATTGAAAACTGACGAGACACGAGAGCAGAGAGAAAGAAAAAGGGAAAATAAAAAGATGCAGCGAAATGAACACCATGGAGTGAATGACCGTACCTTGGCAACGGCTTTGCCATCGGAATTATTGTTGGAATCCTTAACACCACTGAATGAATCTCTTCTTTGTGGGCATGGTTTCTTTTTGCGTGGTCTGCCTTTAAGATTTGGCGCTGGAAACAAATGGAGAACAATTGGTATACATTTTCATTTGCATGGGTTTCCTTATTAAAGACTGAGAATCTTACTACAGTGGTTCCCTCTAATTGCTCAGTGAAATGTACATATCTGTGGCAGCCAACCTCATTATATGCTTCTGTCTCTGAAGGGTTGCTTGTTGGTAGACTATATACTTCTTTTACATGTTTTCCAAAGCGAATCTATCACACTTTAACATGTCTAATTAATATAAATAAAATGAAGTCCTTAGCTCTAAAGGGCTAAGACATGATGATAAATAAAATGCCTTTCCCCATTGTTAGAAAAGAAGTATTTGGGCTGAAAGACAACCCTGAACTTCAAGATCGTTAGTTGGTTTTTGTTTTGTATCTTGTTTTCAGAAACTTAAGTGATATGCCAGCCCATCATGGTATCATAGTAATAGAACGTTTGAAAACATCTCTCTTCAAAAGCATTTGGAGACATGAACATCTTCTCAAATTATCATACCGATAAGTAGAGAGATAGCTATAGAGAGGCATTCACAATAACAAGCTGGAAAATATTATTAGAAGTGTTTACTAATAATATTGTGACCAGCATGTTTCAAATCTCAACAAATCTGGCAGATACATTCAAATCAGCATGCTCTCTTTTCTTTTTCAGTATATTTTTACGAAGATCTTGAGGTTTATTTAAAATAACTTCCAAAGATTACCCTGGGGTTAGCCTGATTCCGTCGGGTTACACTTTTTAAAAGCCATAGACAAGATACAAATCAAAGTTATATTTCTTCCTTGATGTTGAGCATGGTTCCTTTTAAGATCTCTACAGACAGCAGGGAGGAAAGGCTGCTGTTTATTGAGTGCTACGACTCTGTCTGGCATCAGCTTTCACATTTAACTTCATCAGTCACCCAAGCAAAGCAAAATTAAAACCAACGAACTAACCAACTAGCTCTTGAACAATCCCAAACTAATAAATTATACCCGAACAATTTCTTTCAGACCTTTCACAGTACCCACACTTTTTATTACTTTAAGTGATGATTATGACAATGTCAAACCTGAACAACACAAACCCTCTTAATTGTTGTTAGTCTCACTTATGTCAGCGGATTTAGGACATTCTACATTGTACTCATCTGCAAACAATTAATCCTACTAATTTGATTTTCTTATAAAACACTTTTGCTCTTGTGCTCAGTAAAGCCGTGCTGCTTTTACAGAGAGGCAAAACTTTAAAAAGCGGCTTTGGGGCTTTCCCAAACCCCGCTCACCTCTCACTCCCCACAATGTTGGTCTGAAAGTCCACCCCAGAAAGCCAGCCTGGAATTATCCAAGGTAAACAAGCTCCCAAACAAAATCAAGCAAAGAGAAAGTAGCGATTACCCATTCCAGTCGACAAACATCTGCCTGATTGATGTCTGTGCTCATGAACGCTACGGCATGTGACTGCTCCCCGGCCACCTCCCTGGAAGTCTGCAGTCGCTGTGGATGTCAGCTTCCCTCTGAATGCGAGCTGCTGCGACGCTGGGCGCTCTGCTTACAACTCCCCTCCCCCGGCAGCTCCATTACTCATGTAAACACACAGCAGTGACTAGCACCGAGCGTGTGGGATGAGTTCTGAGGACTTTGCTGGAGTTGCCAGACTGGCAGGGAGGGCTCTGCTCCCTCCACCTCCCTGCGCAGGGCTGGTGATTTCATCGGCCTGTTTTTTGCATCCTGACCTCTCACTCCCCGTCACAGCCCGATGCCACGTTCCATGAATCTGACACGGTCCACAGCCTGGAGCCAGGGCGGGGACAATTTTGTTTAGAAGACTTTGTGTAGCACAGAAGTGTTTCCACAACTGACCCAAGTGCTAAGACTTTAATGACCGTGAGGGAAGGGTGTACTTTCATGTCCTTTATCAAAATAATAGCTGAGCAGAAAGCTGACAGAAACAAACAGAACTTGGGGTAGCAGGTCTGAGGCATTTCATTAAAAGAAACCAAACAATATCGCCTCTGTTCTAAGACTTGTTACTGCGATCGTCCCTTCCAGCATCTTGGTGAAAAGCACTTAAACCTAAAAGGCATTTATTTCCAGAAAAGCTTTCAAATCCCAAAGGCCTCTTCAATAGAGAGAACTTGCTTTGAACATGCTGTTTTAAATAACGGCAAAGGTTCCAGAAACCGGCAAGGAGTCATCCCCAAGCCCGGTCTTATTTTCTCCATTCTTTCAGCTGTTTTTGGAACCCAGGGAAGCACATGCCCTTCCCCAGCAGGTTCTGAGAATCACAAATTTAGAACAGACTAGCACCTAATATTCCGGTCACAAAACTTAAACTCTAAATGGGATTTGATCAAGAGAAAAAAATCTTTTGTTCTTAATAAGACATGTACATGGATATTTCAGGTATGGTTAAGTAAATCCCAACAGTCACTCAGGCTCAAACTCAAATCCTTCCTGTAGTCTCCCTTCTGAACCCCTTTCCTGTCCTTCTCTTATTGGAACATGTCACTGTATTCCTTGTACGTGAGCTGTTTCTTGGCTTATTATTATAATAGACTGGAGAGTCTTCAGGGCAGGATCGTGTGGGATTCATCTCTCATCTGCTCCAGCACAACACCCAGGAGGCAGCATTGCAAAACATTAATTTGTTGAGTGAACAAGTGATTATTAGACATAAAGATGCCCACATGTTCCTCCTTCATGTCTTCATGAGCTGGGCTGGCCTGCTAACCTCACCACGTGGTATACTTCTCTCACTGGGCACCTGTAAAATGCCATTCACCTTTACTAGTACACTTGTGCTCTGGGAACATGAATCAGTGACTTACTTGAGTCTGGACTGGGAATTGGGATAGGAAACCTTAAGTCTGGCATCTCAGTAGGGCCATAATCTTGTGCCACATGCAATGTACAAATGCCCTGAAGAGCACAACTATCCAAAGTCCCAGGGAGAATGGAGCACGCAGAACTGGGTAGGAGCCCCCATAATAGAATATCTTCTGGATTTATGAGACCCCAGGAAAAGCCTTGGGATGGAGGGTCTGGCTTTTGGGGATAGCAAAAATTCTGGTCTCCAGGCTACATTTTTTTTCACTCTAGGGTCATGAAAACAAATCATCTGCTAGGCTGGTGAGTGAAAACATGCAATAAGGTGTGGTGGTGATCAGGAGTAGGGTGGGACTCTGGACTTTAATTTTTTACATAGCAAACAGTCCCACCTCCTTCCAGTCACTCTTAAGGGACCTAAACCTGCCCTCTCCTTGAAAGCTAAGGGCTATGTACCCTGAGAGACCCAAAATCCTAAAGACTCCAGAATCAGACCAGCTCCAGCGCTTTAGGTGAGGCTGATCTCTACCAATAAAGCTCTCCTGGGAAGCCAGCAGTATGCTTACTGATGGCATACCTGGCTGCAGTCAGTGCGCTTTAAAAAACGAACCATGTAAAGCAATAAACGCACAGTTACCTTTACATGTAATACACCGTCCAGCCCTGGCCTGGCTCATCATAGAGGTCGGTAAATGCTCTTTGCATGAATGTTTCCATGCATGAATAATAGCAGCTAATATTTAGCACCTTTTCTGTGCCAGTCACTGTTTTCAGTACTTTGCTTACTATAACTCAATTAAAACTGACAACAAGCCAATGAAGAAAGTGTGAGATAATTATCCCCATTTTATAGATCAGGAAACTGAGATAGAAATGAAATTACTTGGCTCAGGTTATACCATGGGTTACTTATAGCAGAAGGATTCCAGGCAGCTGGACTTTATCCAGAGCCCCTGCTTTAGGCAACTTCTCTCTCTCTCTCTCTCTCTCTCTCTCTCTCTCATACACACACACTCTCCCTTTGCCTAGTAATGAGGTATTCATATTAACTTGGGCTGGCAGTCTCCAGGGAGCTTTCCTAAATGAAAACACTCTCAAATACTACATAGCATGAGGGTGCTGCAGCCATCCCAGGCAACAAACAGCATCCTACAGACTTGACGGCAAGCAGGATCCCCATTAGTCCTGACTCAGCAGTAGGTGACAGGACTTCCACTAAAGCCACTAAAGCCAATAAAACTCAATCAGAGTGCCATACACATTACCCCCTTACAGTGGGCCTCAGAATCTTCTGCCTAATCAGTGAAAGATCTCTGTGGTTTTAAAAAAACTCTTTCCTCTCTGACTGCCCATCTGTTCCTCTTACTCAGTGCCAAGAAATTAACAAGTATTCACCTTTGTGAAGTCACTGCTATTTCTATAGGTGTTAATCTCCAGAGAATCAAGCTACCTCCAGTGCTCCGGGCTACTTTGACATCTAAGCCAAGGTTGCTTCTTTTTTTTCTCTTTTTAAATCCTTCAAATATTAATGAATTATAGTCTAGTTTCTTGACAATACAGCAAAACAAGTGTCTCCCCCCCGCCCAAAGGGTCTAGAAACTTAGTTGTAGACATGCATTTTACTTCACTATGGGTTCAGACAAGTTATGCGTCAGGGCAGTGCAGGTGTGGGAAACTTTCATTTCAACCTTAACTCTTGCAATAATAATAATAAAGCAAAGGAAATGTAACCAGTTACTGGCAAAGTAAATTGTTTTTGGCTTAAATGTTCCTGTTTTTTCTACTCTGTTCTTCCTGTCATGACCGTCTCTTTTTTTTATAGCATTTATGCTTTTGGAAATACCACGAAGATAAACTGCTATAAAAGCTGGATTGACTCATCAGTTAACAACTCTTTCTTCTCATTTTGCAGGGAGGATTTTGATGCCAGTGCAGCCACACATTCTCTCGAGAAATTCTTTGTGAGCTTCCACTCAGAGATAGGGCTTGCTTGTTGGTGGGGACTGGAATCAGGGGAGTGGAAATCCAGGCATAATTTTCCTAAGAGTTTGACCCCTTGGGTCAATGTCTAGAGGAAGTCGGCAGAGCGTTAACTCATTTGATTTGCAAGTGTGTGTGTGTGTGTGTGTGTGTTTTAAACAGGAGCCAGAAAACAAAACTCCACTGACTGAAGTATTAGGGGCTGACAAATATTGTTCTATGTATAGTATGCTTTACTGATAATACTTTGCATTTCTGTAATGCCTTTCCTCTGAGGATCTCAATTCTCTGGTACATTTTCTTTACAGACAATAATCTTAAAATACTCTGGCAAGTCTCAGCATGGAACATTGCTCTTTCTGGAAAAAAAAAAAAAAACCTACCCTAATTTAGTTATCATTTACTGTGTCCTATTTTCAATGTTTTCCTTTTGACTATTTAGAAACTTCCTCTTTCACTACAACAAAAATAGGATGAATATTTTTAAAGTTATTAACGTATGAGTAAAAGATTTAGAAACCAAGAATGGCAGAAGGTTTGATCAAAGCCACTCCTAAAATTTATGGGTGTAATAAAAGAAAGGCATTTCACAGATAATCTCTCACAGAATTTTAGTTTTCAAATACTTGGGAAGAAAGAAAACGACGCTCTCAGCTTCATTTTGCTTAACTTAAAGCCAACCTCTTTAACTTAAAAATTCATAAATAATTCCCTGAATTTTTTTATTTCAAAGCCAGTTAATATTTCATATAGTGCCCACTGGTACTCAACATCTGTTTAATTGGTCAAATCTTTCTGTGAATTCACAAAACATTGTTCACATGTAGATTTAAGAATATTCAAGTGTATTTTTATTCTGTTTTCCTATAAACAGTCTTCCACACCCAACAGAAACGTTTCAGGAGCAATTGTATTGTCTGAGATAGGAACGCACAGGGACATTGACAAGCACAACTGGATCTTGTGGGACATTCTAACTTAAATGATGAATTTTAAACAATAGACATGGTAAAACAATGCTGCAAAGTTTTATTATTTCATAATTGTTCTGGTAAGTCTCTTTTAGGAGTATTTTTTTTTTCTCAAATAAAGGCATTAAAAAGATGATCCAAGAGTCATAAGCCCAGACTCCAGAGCCAGGCTTCAATATCCTCATTTTCAAATGTCACCAAGACCACACAGCCCTTAACGACAACAGATGGATATGTCCCTGAGGAATCATCATGCTCATCACACTGGACATCATAGCCCTGTAAAGACCTGGGCTATGAATTTCCAAGTCTGATTTAGCCCAAGCTAGACCCCACACTGCTTGTTAGTTACCTCTAACTACCATTCAGCATTTCCAATGAACTATTCTCTTACAGAATCAGGTCCTTGTTCTACCTCCTGGAAAGGTGAGCAGTTGTGTTGTTAGAAAGAGGATGAAAAAAAAATGAAGCTGGTTTTATATGAGGTCCATTCACTTTGGCTCTTTGTCAAAATCACTGAGATCCCCAAGAGTCACTAATGAGAGTTGAATGTACTACTGCATTTGTCATACCTGGACTGCTCGGGCAGTTTAAGTCCAAAACAGCCGTGGACTTCATTGACTGCTCAACAAACCACGTAAGTAAACACTCTTGTAATCCCTTCCAAAACATGCCCAGTCTTACTCACTCCTGTTTCCTACTTGCGAATGCTGGAGCAATTGTTAATGCCTCTGATCAAAGTTTTAGTAATTTCATAGGCGTGTGATTTGCATAGCTACTTCCTGATCCTCCTTCTCTCTCTGCCCTGGAGGTCTTCATTTCTCAGAAACACTTAAAAACACAGATTATTTGACTTCTACCCTTCCCCCGCCCCATAAATGGAACAGGACTCGCTGGCTCATCCCTACTGCTAATTGGTTTGAAAGCATGTGACTCCATATGTTCCTGCCATTAAAAGACAAGCAAACCTCTTTTGTAGTCAGGTTTTTCTGGCAGTGATGGGCAGATTTCTATCTCTGTTCTCCCGTGTCTTGAGGAAGGAGAGAAATTTAAATGACCAAACTTTATCTATATATGTTATTTTAAAATCATGTAGTGGATTCCAAGGTAATACAGCAATGTTCCAGAAGTCTATATAATAAGTTTGTCCACAAAGACACTGGCAAAGAAGAAAGGGGTTATAGATGCTTCTCACTACCACTTGGGGAATAAGGGGGAAATCTGGGTGCTAAATCTAGGTATGGAGTAAAGAGAGATTCTGGGTTTTCAGAAGACTGGCTCTCTAATGGGACATTTCTGGAAACAAGAAAAGAGATGGAAATCCATGCTGGACTTCTCAAACTCTCACCTTCCCTCTGGTCTGTTCTGGTTACCCACAGTATCCTCCAGTGAAAACCATTCTCAGTGGAGGGTCCCCATCAGGACCTGTAAGGTGATGGAAGTGGTGGCTCACAGCTGTTTTTCAAAAGCTTGTTAATTTGGGGGATGACAGGGTCTTCATACCATAGAATGGATGGGACCATGGCCTCGGTTTTCCTGAGAGTCATGAGCCTATGGAAAGACTCTTTTGCCTTAGAATTTCAAATATTCCATAAAGAGACATCAGCTGAGGCAGAGTGGTCACCTGAGGACTTAACTCAGTCCTTAAGGGTACAGTGGCAGTGCTACTTAGGTGCTAATACTGCACACAAAGGGTCTGATTCCCCCACCTCCACTCCACACCCAGCTGCATGGTCTTGCCATGAAGTCACAAACCCAGCAAAACCAAAAGTGGCCTCTAAAAACAGCACAGTGGCTCAAACTTCCACTTTCACAATTACCTGGCAACTCCTTTCTCCTATTCATCTCTCCAGATGCCAGGCAGCCCCAAGCCATTTCCAGGCCCCAGGCTCCGCTCTCCATGGAGACCTTGCACACAAGCTATTGCAACTACAGTAAATGTGTTATTTCAGCACTATGCTATGTGTTACGTCTCAGGATTTCGAAACAGCTCCTGTTTCAATTTTTTGAAAACAATTCAATAAACACAGATTTAGTCTTTCTTAGTTTGGTACTACATAATAAGAATAGAATATTAACTTAAGATAATTGTCTTTTTTTTTTTTTTAAGGCTGTTTAAGGATCCACTCTGGAAATGCTTTTTAAGGACACTTTGGTATGCACAATTTCTGAAGGCTGGAAAGCTAGGACCTCTTAAACAGATCTCTCTCTCTCTCTCTCTCTCTCTCTCTCTCTCTCTCTGTTACAATCAATAAACCTGCTCGTTCTGGCCTATGATTGATAGGGTCTGTAGTGCTACTATTGAACATGACAGCACAGACGTGAAAGCCATATTTTTGTACTGAATAGCCTTGCAAGGAACAGTAAATATCGGAATAGTTTTTAAACTCATATATAAACAGAACATTCTTGTTCAGCCATTTCTCCAGGTTTGGAAATGAGATATTCCATTTTCAACATTTAGGATAATTGATTTGTTACATCTCTAAAGAAAACATTCCCCACTTGGAATTAAGTAAAATCGTTTTTTTTTTTTTTTTTTTTTTTTTTTTTTTTTAGTGTATGTGGATTAATATGGAGATATTTAACTTACTACAGACATAGATGAATGTGTCATGAGAGATATTTTAGTTTTTAAAACGCATACATATAAGAAAAATAGGTTGTCAAATAATAGGCTCCCAATTTCTTTTAAGAAGATCCAAAAAGGAATTTGTGCTAAAAGGGGATTTTTCACTCTCTTTATGCTTTTCTACCTTTCAGAAAGAATAATAGTATCTTATTCAAAAGTGAAAAGATGACTATTTTTGGTTGTCTGATATCCTGAGACATTTTTCTTGGTTCAGGTAAATCCCTCTCACCCTTCGTCCTTTATAAGGTACCAGTGCCATCTCTGACAAGTCCCTTAGTGGTCTCTGAGATTCATTTGTTTGTGGAGGTACAGGAGCCATGATAGTGGGAAATGACCTTAAAGACTCTTTCGGGGTACCCAGGAACTCACAGATTGCACAGAAGGGTGTGTGTATTGGGGCAGTGTAGAGTGAGGGTCTGAAACAAGAAAAGAAAGGAATCTGGGGTACGCATGGAGAGGCAGTGACAAGGTCCACAATACCTGGTGATGTATTAACCAAGAACAGATAATTGTAACTCTGCAGGGTAAGCTAGAGTGCTCAGTTAATGGAACGAGAGCTTGTCCTGCTGCAGAGAAACAGCAGACAGATACCATCGGAAACTGTAAGGCGAATCTAACGATGAACGCAGAAGAGGTTACAACTTCTTCGCATTTTTTTTCAGTGTTAGATAAAACATTTCTATGACTATTTAGAGTTGCTCTGTCCAGTATCATCACGACTAGCTACATGTGTCCACTGTACATTTGAAATATGTCAAGTCCAAATTGAGATGTGCCATAAGTGTAAAATGCACACTGGATTTACAAGATATAGTACAAAAAAGAGTAAAATATCTCATTAATAACATTTTATATTGATTCCATATTGAAATGATAATATTTTGGATAAACTGGATTAAATAAAATATATTATCAAAATTAGTTCCACATGCTTCGTTTTACCTTTTAAAATGTGGTTACTAGCATATTTTAAATTACACGTGGCTCGCATTATCTTTCTCTTGGGCAATGCTGGTTTTAGTCAACAATTCAATGTTATGATTATAGATATGTCCTTGGAAATATGTGTGAAAGACCAGACAGTATGAGTTTAACATCTGAAGCCAGAATAATAAGCAAAAAATCATGATTCAAAGTTTCAATACAATTTAGCATTTTATTCACTGCTATGGAGGATATCTCTATGTGATGTTAGTGTCTGAACATTTTGCCAAAGCTGAGGTCTCTCCTCTGTATAAAATTCAAATCTGGCAATCATTGACATAGGGCTACTAAATGGTCCTGATGAAGATGTTACTTCATTAACTTCTTTAATTAAGATGTTGAAGCGAATGTGAAGTCTTGACAACAGAGTGGATGATGAAGATGTTACTTCATTAACTTCTTTAATTAAGATGTTGAAGCGAATGTGAAGTCTTGCCAACAGAGTGGAGAGACAGAGAGAGAATGAGAGAGAGAAGAGGGAGAGACTAATTATTTGTTTCACCATGTATTCTTTCCTGCCACCAACCTGAGCTGGAGATAATGTAAGCCATTTCATTATCCGGTGCAAACTGAATAAGAGAAAATGGAACTCGAGTGATTTTGGCCGGTTGGAAGAAAAAGCTTCTTACCCACAAATTGTTGAATAAGTTCATAGTCTGACTACGTTTTCCTTTTTGGAGATTTCATCTGAAAGTAGGTAGAGAGGTCAGATGTAGTCGGGCCTAAACTGAAGGACATAGCCTCCTTGGCTTTGTCAAGTTTCTTCAGGTCCCACGGTTTTATATGACAGCAAATGAGATTATTCATTGAAGACAGGCATTCCGATAAGCTCAGAAATTGAACAGAAAAAAAGTTTGAAATCCAGGGGCAGGAGAGGAGACACCTTCTTTCCCCAATCATTCTTAAGCACCAAAAAGACCATGAGGCATCATTCTGAGAAGGTGGCCTCCCAGTGCCCAGCTGTCCCAATGTCCCATTCTCTCAAATAACTGGTCACAGTAGTTGAAATCAAAGCTGATTACCTCCACCCCTCACCTTTTGATTCCTGTGGCAGCAGCAACAGAGAAACACAATTGGACATTAACAGCCCTCCGAACACAACATGTCAATCAAAGGGCTACACACCCACCTGGATTTTTTAATGGAGCTCCACACACACCCCCACTCCTTATTCCTCTTAAAAGAGTTCCCATTGTAAAAACAAAAGAAATATTTTCTTTTCTTAGAAGGCCAGAGTTGCTATAGTATTTAAGGCAGCAACATGCAGAGAGATTAAGACCAAAATCTCTGCAACATCAACAAAACGTGCAATGAATACTATACCTTCCACTGTATAATCCTTATAACAATAATTTTTATAAAATTATTTGGCAGGTTCAACCTATATCCAAGTGAAGCAGTCTGCATGCCTCTGGTATGCTTCTGCTGTCTAACTATAGAAGTATTTGTCTGTCCTCCAAACTCTGTTATAGCACATGGTATGCATATTTCAGCATTCAATATTATTAACTCATGACCAACTGTCAGTTGATGGTTATCTAACACATGGGGTCTCCACAAAAGAGATCCTTATTTGGGCAAAAGCTCTTGTCTGCACTAGTCTGTCTACATTTTCCTTCAGAAGAACTTTATTTGGATTATTATTCGCTGTTGGTGGAAACTCAGAGGCTGCATGTGTGGCAATCGTAAGGCGGAGAAATAAATCCTTACCAAGTTAAAACACTTAGCTTATATTAAAACCATTTCTATCTTTGTTAGCTGAAAGCAAACTCTCCATTGCCCTCTCGTGGTGAGACTGTGTGCTACGGTGGGACAACCATCACAACCCAGAAACTAACAAGAGTTTAATCAAATACAGGTAAGAACATTCATCTTGGATAGAAACAGCCACAAATCACAACCTTATGTTGTTTTACATGTTTTAGAATTTACATTTAGCAGCCCTCTTATACAGCAATGGATGGGGGCGGGGGTGGGGTGGGTAGGGCTTGTAATATGGAGACTAGAACTTTGTCTTTCTGGAATACAACGATTTCACTAGATTTACAACCATAACTGTTACATATGTGGCAAATTGATTTTTATGAGATTTAGAACCCTAAAAAAAAATCATGCCCACACTTTAAAAGTTTCTTCATAACCAAAAATAGACTGATGTTCCAACTGGTTTGGAATTATAGGGACCAAAGAAAGAAGTCTGAATAATTCCCTAATATGGAAGAAAAGCCATTTTTTTTTTTTTTAAAAAAGGAAGAGTTTATTTGTTTCTGACAATGGGCAATATAAGGAAACTTGGAATTTATAGAATCAAGTGTAGGTACAGAATTTGTCTTTCCATATTCTCTAAAAATAAAATTTTATAAAATTCCGAACTCCAAATTTAATAATCAGTTACCTTATTTGGTGTTTAATTTTATATTTTAAAAACACCATTTAAAATTTCTGCTGTATGCCTTTCAACAATTTCCTGCCTAACAAGCCCATCCCCAAAAAGCAAACAAACCTGGTATTAAAACAAACTGAGCAGCTTAAGAAAAAGCTGGGAGAGAAGTTGGGGCAAAGTACATGAGAACATAAACTGTTTTTTATCTTATTACCAGTAAATGTACTATTTTTCTCTTTTATGTGTCTTCTCTTTAGATGAAAGCCACTCCTCCAACCAGCAATAACAAAAATGCTCCGTATTTTTAATAGGATTTCAGGGCAGATTAATCTTAACTTGGCTTTTTCACTCACACGTGGAATTTCAGTTTTGCAACAAGAGTTGTTTAGTTTTGTCTTTGAATTACCAAAGTTCTTAAAGTAATTTTACTATAAAATTAAACAGCTGTGAGTTCTTCATCATCATCAAAACATGATGATGCTTGTTCTCTTTTGTACTATTGTGCAAGCTGAAATACCCTTTCTTTCATGTCTTTTTATTCCGAGATGAATTCCCTAGTTAGTCTTGTTTAGCTTAAAAAACAAAACAAAAAACAAAACAAAACAGTAAGTTGTGCAAGCTGAAATACCCTTTCTTTCATGTCTTTTTATTCCGAGATGAATTCCCTAGTTAGCCTTGTTTAGCTTAAAAAACAAAACAAAAAACAAAACAAAACAGTAAGTGGGGGGGCAGTATTTGCTGACCTCTGAAATTCATCTGCTTTTAAGCACAGGGCGTTTACACAAGGTGCGTACTCAAAGGGCTTTTGTTTAATTCCTATTATGGAATGAAAAACGATATTCTGCCCCAATAGAAGGCCAATCCTTGTGTACAATAAAGCTATTTTCAAGCCCTTCTGTGGAGCGAGGTATCTTATGCCTATTTTGCAGATGGGAAAACTGAAACATCACTAAATGGTAAGGAAATATGGAACTAAGACATTTATAGAGGCTGGAATTAAATTTAGAATTTGACTCTAAGCCCAGGACTCTAACCACGTGAGGGCCCTGACTCTGGAATCAACAGAAGAGCAATTTTAAAACATTCTTTTGACATTACTAACCACAGCCTCAGGGCTCAGGGAAGTGGGGGTGGGGGGCGGGGCCTGGAAACAATACGGAGCTGCTAGGTGACAGCCTCTTGCGACACTGCGAATAATATGGATTACTTGATCCATGCTGCCATATAGTCTAGGAGCATTCAGAGACTTAATGATTCCTTTTGAACTTAAAACATTTGAGGGTTAGAGTAGACAGCCTCCTAAAATATGGAGCCAGAGACCTGACAAGACATGAATTGTAGAAACTGGTTCTTGGCTTTTCAAATGGATTTGGAACCAAAGACCACTGCTAGGAGCTGTATCCACAGATGTGATGATAGTAGGATTCTTCATTTGAGTAATTTATAGAATGATGGAATTCCACAGCTTAAGGAGAATCTTAGGCACCATCCAGCCCAAACCCTCTTTCTGTACATCAGAAAAGGCAGGCCCTAAAGTCACAAAGCTAGTGGCAGGGCTGTGGTGGGCTGGTTTCTGTTGGCTGCATGGACTCGGGAGCAGCGCCCTGGTAGCAGATGGCTTTTGAATGGGCCCTGAACACCTTCACTTGGGTCTCTGCAGGGCAAGCTCTGTCATGGTAAGAAAGACCAAGACCATGTTACCAAAACACACTTTCCAAGGAACTGCAATTAATAAAGTCAAACGGGAGCTGACAAGGACATACCCACTGTGTTCAAATGCCAAAACATACAATCCAGTAAGCTCACGTGGAGTGCATGGGCCATGGGTCCTTCTGGCAGGATTTCTGTGCATCACACTTCTAGCTGCTTGCTCAGACCCAAGTGTGAGGGACCAAGAAGAAAACGCTTTTGAAGCCATCAGGACAGGACTCAACGCCTGCCACCTGCTTGCTTCTGTCAGGTTGGGCTGAAAAAACAAAGGCTCCCTCCTCAGGGCGGGGAAAGGCTTTCAGAATTCAGTACCTCTGGGGACAAGAAGAAACGGACCACAGCCTACTTTGCTATGGAGCTTCCTCGTTACCTTCTAACAGTGACAAATGTCTTCGAGGTCCCAAGCACATCATGTGGCTTTATACCTATGGACCTTTGTTTCCAGGCTTCCTCTGACAACAATACCCTTCCTTTTTCATCTTGTTCTCCCTCCTGCCCTAACTCCTACCTGTTTTCCTAGACTCACAGCAGGCATCACATCCTCTAAAAAGCTTCCTTATTCTCCCTATCTCCCACTGGGTGAGGAAACCTTTGTCCTTGACCTCTTCAATCAAACGTGCTTCCAATCTAGCATCTATCACCCCCTATTGAAATTGTCTGTGTATTTCTCTCCCTCACCAGACTCTAAAGAGATTAGGTCTGTTTTGGTCAATGTAGTATCATCATAGCAGGTGCTCAATGAATGTTTAGTGAACAAATGAGTCCGTGTAATGTTTTGAAGTCACTATCTGGTACTTAGTAAGAGTCTACCAATTGTTTATTAAACTGCACTGATTGTTGATCCCAATGGAGAAAACAGATGCCTCTGAAGAGGGCAAGGTGGCTGGGCTATCCTTGGTAATGCCCATTCCTGTCCACAGCGTCTTCCCTTGGTCACGATTGACATTTACAATGGGAAGAAAAGTACATCCACGTTTTAATTCCCACTGTGTAACTCTGAGACCCAGTTATTGTCAGCCACTTAAATACTTAACAGTAATCTGCCTTGTCTGGGGACACACAGATCTGACGTTTTTTGCCAAGACCCACGAACCCACAGAAAGGCTGACTCTCCTAGAGAGCCCCTAAACCAGGAAAAAGTCAGCAACACCTAAGAGAAAAAAGTTCCCTGGGGAAGATGGCAGACTGCCTGGTGAAAATTACTTTTTTAAGGAACCCTGTTTCTGCAAAGCTGCCTAAAAAATGTGCCTGCAAATTAAAGTCTGGCAAATCTATAATGCAAGGATTAAATTTAAATTCCAATAAAGATTTTTAACAAAGATCAATAAAATAGGAGATTGATCTGCAGTTAAAAGTTCCCAGTAATGGGATAGTCTAGAAATTTCATAAATAATGCTTTTATCTTGATTGCAAAATAATCCCCTGCCACAAAAACAAGGCGAATCAAGGTAGGAAATTGTTCAGTGGGAATTAAAATGTCACACTTTACACAGAATAAAGCATTGCAATCACCAGGGAAACACACACTGCAAATGTGTTAACACAAAATTACATACATCACTTAATTATATAAGCACATAGCTCCTGAGTAACCCATTAGCTAAACATGCCGGGCTGCGGTTGAATATATACATGCAATAATTTTAGCACAGAGGGGATGTAACTATGTCAGGCCTGGCACCATAAAGCCTGAGATGGCAAGTGCTATTAAACTGAGATGCAATCATGTTGAAAAGGAAACATTAACAAACAGCAGACAATTGAGAAGAAAATACAGTGAGCTTGTGTTCTACTACATGTGCTTCCAAAACCTTATATAACTATTCATTGTCTATTTCATCTGGCTGGCATCCCAGGTTTGCTCTATGCTATACTAATTTTATAATAATAAACTGCTACACAGTTTTACGAAATCATGCACGCAGAGAGGTTGCAGATGACATTATATCTGATTATCTTCGCCAGCAAAGGACACCGTCCTGAAATTAAACATAGCTTCATGCAAAGCCATCCACTTCGTTTTAAAATGGCCCCTAGAGTTGGCTTCTGAAAAAAAGATACGTCATCATTTCTTTCATGTTCACAACACTGGTGAAGTTGGTAAAATTGCTGCTGGATTCCCAAGTTTCATAAGGAAGTAGAGAGGGCACAGGTTTTGAGAACAGGCAACTCTGCGTTCACCTTACAGATCAGGCAACTATATGACCCTGGGCAAGTCATTCTCTCGCTCTCGGGCTGAATTTACCCACTTGTCAAAAGGGGATTATATTTCTATCTGGAAAGATTATGACAGAGAAAGAATAGGAATGAGGTCACATTAGACAACATGCCCAGCACATTATTTGACACACTGAAGACTCTAAAAAGTGGTGGATGCCATTATTATCACTATTATATGCACAAACACATGGAAGTCATACATTGCATCAAGTACTTTAAGAGGCCAGTAGTTTACTGGTGGCAGAATTATTGACACTCTGGAAACACCTGAGCCCTCAGCACAGAGGTAAGTACCTTGTAGAATCCAGGAAGAACGAATACGATACATTGCATCAAGTACTTTAAGAGGCCAGTAGTTTACTGGTGGCAGAATTATTGACACTCGGAAACACCTGAGCCCTCAGCACAGAGGTAAGTACCTTGTAGAATCCAGGAAGAACGAATACGTGCACAAAAACTTACAGAATCATTTGACACAAGTATCTGGCATACCTCCTTGGAGGCGGAAGGGTTGTCTATGTTCACGGGCCTTTTTTATGCAGGCAATTGTGGGGTTGTTAAAAGGGGAGACCATGTCTTGGTGACAACTGATTCTGTGTTTTGGGCAACTTTAAATTGCAAGGCAAAAAGTGAAGAAAGGAAATTTTCACACAGTAAAGAGTTACTTAATATGACCGGAGGGGTGGGGGAGAGTGGGGGGAGAGAGAGAGAGTGAGAGAGAGAGAGAGAGAGAGAGAGAGGAGAGAGGGAGAGAGAGAGAGAGAGGGAGAGAGAGAGAGAGAGAGGGGAGAGAGGGACAGAGGGACAGAGGGACAGAGGGACAGAGGGAGAGAGAGAGACTGTGCTAAGTATCTTCATTCTTTAAATTAATTGTTGAACATTTCTGAAATCTGCTTGGAGAAGCCCTGCTCAATGCTTAATTTCCTGGGATCATTAGAATCCCCTAAATTTAGGAATCACCATACAGAAGTCTCTGCACATTGTAGGACCCCAATAAATAGATAACAAATGAAGTGGAATTCAAGATGGTATGCCAAGATCAAAGGCAACCTGTTGGTTGTAGGAGTCCCAGTATAGACAAATTTGTCTTTTGGGAAGGTTGAGTCCTAGGTAGGGTTCAAAGCTTTTTCTATTGGGTTTTCACTAGGACATTCCTATTAATCAAATCTCTTTAAAAAAAAAAAAAAAAGATGACCGGTAAGGGGATCTTAACCCTTGACTTGGTGTTGTCAGCACCACGCTCTCCCATGAGAGTTAACCGGCCATCCCTATATAGGGATCCTAACCCGAGGCCTTGGTGTTATCAACACCACACTCTCCCAAGTGAGCCATGGGCTGACCCCTCAAATCTCTTTTTAAACAAGTCCCTATGTGACAAAATAGAAGAGCAAATTCTACCTATGTAGAAATTAGGGCAGGTCACTCAGAAGAAAAGAAAAAAAAGAATCATATAAGCAGCAGCATTTAAGGTCCTAATTTCTACCAGCCAAACCAAGCTCTGGTTTTGCTTCTAACACCCAATATTCATTGATTCAATAAATATTTATTGAATTGCCATCATGTGTCTGACTCTGTGCTAGTCCAGCTGGGGATAAAACAGAGAAGACGACATAGTTCCTGACTTTCAAGAGTTCACCTTTTCATTGTATTTGAATGTTTCCTTATTCACAGGTCTCAGTTCTCTCATCCATAAAATTAGGGGTTCATTAAACAAGAAAGGAGTCATAAACTGGCAGTCAAGGGGCCAAATCTGTCTAGTGGCATAGTTTCTTTAGCTTGTGCAGTTTTTTTTTTAATTGTCCTCAATTGAAAATCATGAATTTTTCACATAAAAATAGGTATGTCTGGCTTTTCATAAGACTTGAGAGATCTGGTAACCTTGGACTCATATTCCCAGAACACATCAAAAAACTGGAGCTGAAAAGCAGCTGCCCCTTTAGACAAAGAAGCACGGGTATCTCTTGCCCCCTGAATTCTTCCAGGCTCCACCTGTCCTCATCCCTCTAGATTCCCTGCTGACATCTCTGGGCACCTGAGTTTGTGACCTCTGATCTAGAAGGTCTCTTAGGGTTCTTTTCACTTAAAATAAATGACTGTGAGAGCCAACCATGGTACAAGTCAGCTGCCTGCAGAGAGAGGTTAACTCCTTGATTAACCCACATCCTCTACCTAGTAGTCTCAGTCCAAAGGCTGTAAGATCCTACAGAGGGTTACCAGGGAAGGTGTTACAATCCTTCTTCTGAACAGTTTTCCAAAACTCTGTTAGCTACATAACCATTTTTGATTAGGTAGGAAGCAGTCCTGATTGAAGGCAAAAAAGTAGACCAAGCTACACTTAGAGGTAGCTCCTATATCTTACATATTCCCTCTCTGCATGTGTCTGAGATGAACAGGACATTTCAGTGGGTCTCTAAGGATGCCAGACCAGACATCTTTACTCTTAAAGATGCATGGCCCCTGCCTGATTCCTGAGGGATATGCCTTAAAACTGGTGTCAGAAACTCGGTCATCTCAGTGGCAACTCAAACTGTATTTGCTCTTCACT
The DNA here is from genome assembly GCF_000696425.1 of Galeopterus variegatus. Classification (NCBI taxonomy): domain Eukaryota; kingdom Metazoa; phylum Chordata; class Mammalia; order Dermoptera; family Cynocephalidae; genus Galeopterus; species Galeopterus variegatus. Next base: position 240,322 of record NW_007726431.1, read on the forward strand.
CATTTTTAGACCCTTTGCGCTCCAAAAACGCTTCTTGATGGTTGCTAAGCAACTATTGTTGAATACATGCAAGAGGCATTAATCGTGTGAACATTTTCAAAAACGGGGGAAAAACTGTTTAAAACTGAGGACATGGCCATACCTAAAATAAAACATTTCCTCCTTAGGCAGCTGTCCAGAATAGAGCCCCTACAGGCTGCTGGCTTCTGTATGTCAAGGGGTAAGGTGATTCATCCAAAATTATTCATCCACTCTTCTTTGCCTTTCATCTTCCCCCTTCGGTTCCCCACTCAAATATGTAAGTGGTTTCATGTTATAACAATGCCTCGCTCACAGGATAACTAGGACTCATCTTATTAAACATTTTCTGCTTTTCCTTTTGTGTGGTTGTCCACTGCCCACATTTTTTTCTGACATGTGTATTTCATACTTGCATATCCTCAGGGCAGGACAATTATAGCTCATCAATTATTATATCTAGCTTTAGAACCCACCAGACTTATCATAGAGTGATCATTCCTTCGACTGACCCAAATGGAAATGAGAACTTTTCTATTTTCCACATCAAAGACTAAGCTTTCCGCGGATGCCAAATGCTCTGTTTCCTACCAGTAAATACAGATTTCATTCTATAGTGTGTTTTTCCCTCACCATTTTTTTTTTTTTAATATTCCAGTGTCACGAGGAAGCTACAAAGACAAAGACTTCTATAAATTGGCTCAAACACCTAAACTGTACAAGGGGAGAATTTGTTACAAGGTGATCTCTCTCTTCTCTTGGATATTAAGTGGAGAAAAATAAATTTCTATCAGGATGGAGTCCTGAGGGCAAACTAGGCTAATCACATATTCTTACTACTGTATATGGTTCACATAGGCAGTGTCCTCATCTGTAAAATCTGTAAAATGGGGGATGATTCAGGGCTCAGATGGTGCCTGGACTAGTGACCAAATGTCTCAAGTCGCCCAAGAAATATGAGACAGGATTCTTGTTTTCCAGGGACGTAGAATCTAGTTTGTTTGCCGGGAGTCAGAGTTGACATATCTCTTCAACATTCACTGGTTACCTGGAATGAGTGGATTCCACACTGGAGACTCAGTGTTTTCCAAGATGTCCCTTGTCCTTACTCTTACAAAGCTGAGGTTCTGGCATGGAAAAGAGAGAGCTACAGTAAGGTGTGATGGGCAGGGGTTATAAAAGGGCAAGAGTGAGAGCTCTGGGAACATCACAGGGGTGCTGAAGTCACCGAAACATCAGGGAAGACATCTCTGAGAAGTGACGATTCAGCTGAGATCTGCAGGACAGAAGTAGAAGTTGGCCAGGTTGTGGGGTGATACAGTCTGAGAGGATTCCTTTTCCAGGAAGGCCATACACAAAGGTATAGATTCAAGAGAGAGAAAAACAAGTTCAAGAAGTAAAAAAAAAGTCCCATATTGCCCAGCTATATAGGGCACAAGGGAAGGACCATTATCCTCTTACAAGACACTGTGAGACAAACGCATCACTACGGTGGAGATGCTCCATGCAGCGGGCCTTCAGGAGACAGGTTTGAGGGGGCTGGCGCAGGACTTGTGGCAGGTGGGGTTAGATGAACAGGCAGGAGTAGGAGAGATGGAGGGATGGAGGGAGGAAACACAGATTCTGTTTCCTTCCCTGCTCTTCCCTTCTGTATTACGGACACAAGTGAACTAACCCTGGTTGCTCGCCCTGCCAAGAACCTTCTCACCCCAGTACCTTGTCACACCGTGACATGACTCTTCATTTGAACGTGTCATCCTTGGTGATAAAAGACTCACGATTACTCCTTTCATCTCCACTGTCACGTGTTCAGCCCCTCCTGCAGGCTGAAGTTGCCTAATTTAATACATGATTCTTTATTTATTCGTTTTCAGCCAGCAAACAATTTTTAATTAGCCTGCTCTTTATTAAGGACATGGAGCAGGTTATTAACTAGATGTATCTTTGAGTCTTTAAAATGAGTGAAAAAGACATAACCAATCTGCATGTGATATTTAGGGGTTTAACTGGTATTAGTCAACATATTTAGAGCAAATCTCATCAAGCTCCATTTTTAAGCCCTGACTCAACTGATGATCCCACAAGGCAGAAGGGAAGAGTGGGACTGATATATTAGTCACTTGTAAAACTTGCCAGTCCCTCAATTACATTAGTTCCAGTAAAATATTCAAGGGAATGATAAAAAATTTTTTTTAAGTATATCCTTTCTGTCTACTAGATCAGACAAGGATTCACTTGGCTCTGTCACAGTATCACAGTACCTAAATGCTGTTATAATTGTTTAGTTCAAGGTCCCCCCACTAGGATGTGACTGCCTCAAAGCTTAGTGCTGCACTGTGTTCTTTACTGTATTAGTTCTATATCCTTACATGGGGTTACACACAATTACGTAGCTGGTAATCAATAAATGCCAGTTGGACACATAAATAAATGTACAAACTAATTGTCCACACTGCAGGTATCTGGTAATAGGTAATACAGGAAATTGGGGGATCAAAAGAACCATACGAGCTCCCAATGAGATGGAGAAGCAGGCCTTTGGGTTACTCCATTTGACAGTTCTGCCCTGGTCAGTTCTTCCATATGGTTCTCTTTTTTTGCAACAAGGATGGGGTATAGGTACTCAGCATGAGTCTTACTCTGCTTTTGGAAATTCTACTTGGAATCTGAACCTAAGTGAAGGAGATGAGAGAGGGAGGTAAACGAGTGTACTTCCACCTTATTAGGTATAGGTACTCAGCATGAGTCTTACTCTGCTTTTGGAAATTCTACTTGGAATCTGAACCTAAATGAAGGAGATGAGAGAGGGAGGTAAACGAGTGTACTTCCACCTTATTAGAAAGCCAGCCCTTTAGCAGTTAGTCAGCTATTTATTATCCATTCCAAGGCATTTGTCAGAATTTAGCAAGCCTAAGGTCTTCAGTGTATCGTCACCAGATACAAACACCACTTGAGCTTCCACTCAGTGAAAGCCATTTCGAAATATATCAAAATATTTGAGAAATCTTTCCAATCTGCCAGAGTTAAAAATGCAAATAAGCTTTTCCTTGGCTTCAATGCCACTGACCCTGGGTCAGCCTGCATGGAATGGGCTGCTTAATTATATCTATAAAATTTGAAGGATTTTAAAATATATATAGAGGAGCTATGATATGGTCAGAAGTTATAGCTATACTTCTCAACGTGCAGTGACTTGATCAAGAGCGATTTGTATTTAGCATGTTTTTCTAATTACACATTTCTGTTGTAACATCGAGCAGCTATTGCAGGAAGCACACAAGCAAACATAGGTCATCTAGCTCATTTTAAAGCAATAGATGCCAACTATGGATACAGTACTAAGACCACAACTTAAGCACAAATGCCCAAGCCTGTTACTGTGAAATTTATAATGAGTAAAGGCAGACAGACAAATCCAGATCACCTTTCCGAAAAGCCATTAGAAATAACCTCAAATCTCCCCCTCTCCAAACTTTCATTAAAGATACCCATGTAAATCTGCCCAAAATAACATCACTGAGTTCTATGGCAAACATAAAGAGGTTCCTTTACTGTACGATTTGTTGCAATAAAATAAGGCAAGGATGAATCACAAAGATATCAGATAAGAACTGTGTGAAAAACTGTGATAGATGGCACATCTCATTAAATATAATTTTATGTTACTGTATTACCCTGTTTAATTGATTTATATACACTTTAGGAAGCTTTTTACTGTTCAGAATGTAATTATATACTTTATAATTGAGTACATAGTTGATTAATTACAATGTTTATGGTCATTTCAATTAAAAGCTGGATATCAGGTCTGTGGTCGGAAAACCTACCCTCCCCACCTTTAAAACATTACTTCTACAAATAATGTTCTATGAAAACAAACTATACTTAACCTACAAGATATTACTTACTCACTGTTTTCAATAGGACATTTGTATATAGTAATCAAAGGGCTATCTCTTCTTTAGATAATTGTCTGTTCCTAAGTATCTTTGGTACCGGGTCATTCTCAATATTGTTCTTTCCTAGCAATTTCAGAACCAGAAAAAAATAACAATACAGATGATAATTTCTATCCAGTGGGAATTCAGTGAATATCTATCCATGAAAACTTTTTCTGGATTTTCTTCAATTCAATGGTTTGGTAGATTTTGTGCTTTTTAATAAGAGCAATGGGAAGTTAATCTCTCTCTTGAAAGAAAAAAAATTCAGAAAACATAATTTTGTCAACTCTCCTTCAAAGGAATTTCTTTCCTAGCTTCTTATCTGTTCAAAGCTGCTTAAGATATGGTAGTCAATATCAATCAGGAAACATTTGACCCAAAGAGATAAAGTCCGGAGGTATGATCGTTTGATGAATGGTTTGCCCTTATCAGCTTGTAATTGCTATTATAAACTCAACAGAAAGGTTCTCTTCCACTCCCCTTTAAGAAATAAGCCTCAGAGAAAAGGAGTGGTAACGTCATCGTTAAACCTCAGGCACTGAACATGTGCAGTCATCTCTGGCTGCCACAAAGACAACACATGCTGCTTTAGTCAAAATTGAGTCTCTTAAGTTCTACATTTCTCTCTCTCTCTCTCTCTGTATGAATATAAATATACATTTATTTACTTGCTAACTATTCACATCCCCTAGACTCTACAATTCATGAGGACAGGGGACTTATGTCTGTTTAATTCCATTAGGTTTAATCAGAGCCTAATGTAGTGTCTGGCACATAATAGGTTCTCCCCAAATATTTGTAGAATTGATAAACGGTTGCCTCCCCAGAAAGAAGAATAGACGGAGGGACGAATAAGGCACACTCTGTGCTGGGAGGATTATCATCCGCATTTTAAAGCTAAGGAAACTGAGGCTTGAAAGTGAAGCTGCTGATCCAGAGGGGCAGGCACTTAAATCAGTGTCTTCCACATCTATGTGTGGCTGTTGTAGACGATGATAAAAAGCCTCTTTATCCAAGACTCAAAAGGTTGTTGAGGTACAGGAGAGGGGAGGCACCACCAGCTCCATCTCTGAGTAATCTTCATCATCACTACTACTGCTATTACTAAAGACGACTGTCCCAGGGGCACAGTGCGAAACGTTTCCCGTACATAATCTTGGCCAGTCCTTATGACAACCACAAGAAGCAGGTATTATTATTCTTGTATATGACGTGAGAAAACTAGAGAAGTTAACTGACTTAACAAACAACAACAAGAGAACAAACATGAAAGGAGAAGAAGCATTGGAAAAAGCTGGTGTGAAGGAGCTGAACAGGTACTATCGATTATCTAAAAGTGAGTGGACAAAAGCAGTGGTGACATGATGACTTCATTTCTAAGAAGTCTCCAGCTCAGCATCCCTCCCCTAGAGCCCAAGAAGAGGAGCAGTGGTTAAACCAAGTGCTGGCTTATTCTGGGCTCTTCCATTAATACAGTTTATTCCATGAGTTTCAATAACACTGTTTCTGTATCTACAATAATAGGCTCATATTATTTTTCTACAACCACTCATAGGACTCCTAGAGAAACAAAGAGGATCATGTTTACCAGCTAGATGCTGTTGTGATCATTTGAAAGGGAGGTGGGACATTGGTGTGAAAAATCACCCGTAAGGCCCTCATAATCTCCAACCAAAGCTTTCATCTCAATGGATCAGTGGCTTTGTGTTCTGAAGACCATTTCATCCATAACTCCATGATCCCAGTAGCCTAAAAAGATCAACAACACTGACGGCCCTCCCTTAGAGGTGGGACAAAATGCCTCGTCAGGTTCAAAGTGATTGATAACACAGTATGCCAAACTGTGTGGCCACACCTCAGCCATCCACATCCTCCTCTAAGTTAAAGACCCTCTAGGAAGCTGCCCTAACCACCCTGGGCAACTGTATTATCTTTTATCGATTGCATACAGTCTTCATAACACAGCTAGCTCCTTATTCTTCTATGAAAAATGTGTTTTATGAATCAGTCCAAATAGATTTACTTAGTCTCATAAGCAGGCTGCATTCCCCAATGTGCCCAGGGCACAGTTCAGGGCAGAAGAGCCTCTATTCATTAAATATGTGTGGCTTGACTAAGAGGTCAGAAATAACCCTCTTAACTTTGTCCAAAAGTGCCATTCTTATTTACTATATAAGCAAGGCTTTTCCTTCACTTGATTGACATCACGTCACTACTTGTCTTTCTGTTCAAAGGTTGCAGCTATATCCATCTATCCTTCTTTGTTTCCTTTCTTTTTCTCTTCTGATCTGACCAAGAATCTGTTGTTTTTGACTTGACAGTTTGCTCTAAATTTCCAGCCTCTTCCCCTTTCCAAACCAATCTCATACTGACCAATACCTTCAGATCTGCAGAACTTTATTTTTCTGGTATAAGAATATAACTCAAAACGTGGCAATGACCTGCCCATGTGTACAAATATAGCATTTGGTCAAGTTGATGTGAGGAGACTAAAGAGAACTCTATGTCATGTATCTATGTATGTGGAACTCTGAAGACAGCAGTACTTCTTTCAGGGCTGGTCAATTATATACAATGAATGATGGCTAATGGAGGCAATATGGGGAAGAGCTTCCAAACTTAAATTTAAAGAGCGATCCATAGGAAGTCTGATGAATATTCTAGTAAGCATTTCGTTACTTCTGAACACTTGACTATTTGCTAACAAAGCATGTCCAAAGAGAAGTGTTACTTTAATGAACAGATGAGCTGTCCATAGCAAGGGGTATGAAACAGTCTTCTCTGAATGACTGATCATTTTACCACCAGGTGTATCTGCCACACCTACTGGGGGCTGGGGAAGAGGCAGGAGACTTGCTCCAGTGCATGGAAAGTCCAGGCAGGTGAAAGAGACAAACACAGAGGCATGTCTCTTTGACTTCTTTCCAGTATTTCCTTGACTAGAGACCTCATCGAAACTCTCAAGAAAACAGATGGGAAGTTATTGACCTGGCTCCATGGGTTTTGCTGTCCTAGTCGATGATCAAATTTAACCTTGTACTCCAGTTACGGGAGATCTTTGAGGATTGTTCACACTGAAAGGCTTTTTTTGGTTTGTTTTTAATTTACATTTTGAGTCTATTTCCTTGCCAGAAAGTGTACTCCCAGTTCTCTTCTGTCATTTTAGTTCTTTACAAGACCCAGAGAATATCTGCCCAAGGAAAGTACATTAATTTTAATATTCCTTAGATGCTGGCCCTCTGTTTGTATGAAGTCCAGAGCCAAAGCCACAAATGAGGGTAGCTGAGAGGCACAAATAAAGGGGTGAGATTTTCAAAGGACCCCATGGCCCTAATGGGTTAAAATAAAGCAAGAGTGTCCCTTAACTGGAAACCCATGAACCATCTAGAGAATCTCATCCATGGCCTGGGTTTCAGAATCTCAAGAAAGTGGTGTTTGGAGCATCTTATAGCTCATCTGGTCCAGTCTACTAGAATATACCAACAAACTTAATTGTATAAACTCAGCTCATATCACAAAGAATCAATTGTATTTCACAAAAAGAAGATGAAAGCTTTAGGCTTAAAGCTACTAAAATGGTTACAAAACGTAAAATTTAGAAGAACTGAAGAGAACTATGTGATATTGAGTCTTATTTTTACTTTTCCCCCCAAAAAGAAAATTTATAAATCATTCATAATGTCCCTTCTCTGATTCCTCTCTGTGTTGTGTCATTTCCCAATTACTGTGATTGTGCTGATTGTGCCAGCTTCTTAAAGGCCTGGCTATAAAATATATGGACTAATTGTCGAACAGAACCAGGGAGCTATTAACACCGCAGTGGTGTCGCCCTTCTGGTCGTACTCTATTATATCCATGCAATTGAGTTTGTACAGCTCCAACTCGTTCCTTGAAATGCTGAAATAAATTAGCTCCTTTATTTAGACATAAACATCACATCACACCCCAGAAGGGGCCAGAATGAACGTTTCTGGTTCACACATTCAGTTGAGGGCAAAGGGAGACACTTCTTGGTAAATATTGCTAACCATAATCTAGATTCTCTAATTTCAGAAACCCATTCCTCTGACACAGTAATATTTATAGAAGATAAAAGTTGGGTTTTCAATTATGTGAACTTTCCATTTCATATTCAAATGCTCTATATATTCCAGAACATGTTTACAGAATTTTCCCATATTTCTAAATAAATACCCCAAAGAAGTTCTGAAATATACACATTTTAAAGATGCCTTTGCGCACACCGAGTTATTCCCAGATGTTTTACATTCCAAATTTCTCAATAAACGAATAACATGCTAGGAAAGCAAACAAGAGCTGACAGTATTTAGTCTAAGTTTTTAAAATGGTATAACATGTGCAGCTTAGAACAATTTTCAATAATTACATTTCACTATCAGCAGTTATTAAAGAATTCAAAATGAGCATTGGTAGGATTTGGCACAGAGCTCTGTGTAAGTGTGGTCTTTAGGATGATTGTTTTGTGTTTCTCACATCCACACCACAGCAACGACTCTCATCTCTATCTTCTGAGTTTTATATATATATATTCATGTGACAAACCCATGATCCCAGTTCACTGCCACAAGTGCTCATTAACAAGCATCACAGTCCCACAGTCAGTTCTGTGAGCTTTGAACCAGTTCCAGAACGAGGGCTACAGCAAATGGCAGCTTGGCCTTTTTGCTTCTTCCATTTTTTACACTAAAAAAAAAAAAAAAAAAAAAAAAAAAGCAGAAAACTCCCAATAACTGCTCCTTTCACACCTTTTATCTCCTTTATAAATGCGTAATATTCAGTCATTAATTCTCAAATTTTGCTATGGTCTTATGTAATACTTAATTCTCTTCTTCTCTGGTGTTGGCTTGTGAAATGTCTTTAATTAAAAAAGCTAAAAGCACTCTAAATCTGGATGGCAGACTCATTTCCAGGGCATTCAGGCATGTTGTCTAATTTTAAAACTCTGACAGGATACATGTAAATTTATGCAAGTTTCATAAAAGTCACAATTTCCTCCTTGAATTCAAGCTAAAGAAAATGCCCCTGAGCTCTTTTCAAAGCTGTTTGTTTTACTGGAGAGCTCATTTCGCCCATTGTGTTGGAGTGATTATTCTGAAGAATATCCGATGTCAAAGCCCCATCAATCCACTAAGAATTAAGGAGTTAAATTTCCCCGCTATTGATCAAACAGTCTTTGATCACTACTTTAGGGCTTTTAAGCACAGATGGGGGAGGGGAGGGGAAATATTATCATGCAAATTATTTGGTTGACAGTAATTAAGAAATTATATGTTAAGAAAATCAGCAGTTGTTCACATGAGTCATTAATGTGTTTTCATTCTTTGTAAAACTTTCTGGCACGCCCTTCCTTTCTTGCTTTAAATAAGCAAGGACTGGAAAATATGCATAGTATTTGGAACCCAGGGGAGTGACATATTAATTCAAAGTTTGCTTGGGAGTGTAGCTTCGTGGAAACTCAAATGTGTTCTCATCCTCTACCACCTTTTACCCAAGACTTCTCTCCAGAAGGTGGGGGTAGCCTCTTTGAATATGTGAGGCAGGGTCTTCTGTGGGCTGGGACTCTCCTCCCTACAGAGGATCATAACTAGAAGACCCACTGCTTAGGAAATCTATAAGAAAAAACCACAAAATGGGGGAATCAGAACCAGCTCAGCCATGGGCAATTATCCAGTCCTTACTAATTCTGTTGCTCCCTAGAAGCAAATCTTTACTCTGAATTACACCTTTGCCAAAGTTTGTTTTGGAAAAGTCTTAAATTCACAGGAAAGAGGCTAAAATTGTATGGTGGAAGGCTGAGACAGGCTTCCAAATGGTTGGGACACCTTCAAATGAACTCAGGTTAGCTTACAAATCACCGATCTCTAAAAGAGCACAAACTAAAATTACATTTGTTTTTACTGAAAGACAGCCTCAAGTGCTGACATGCAGTGTATGACATGTGATACATAATAATACTCTTAAACCAGTTCTGACATAATATCTCCCGCGGCCTAATAACCACAAATGATTGCTTTAGTTAAGAACTAGCCAGAAGCAAAATAGATCCATGTAAAAGTAGCTTGAACCATAAATGCCTCAACAATATTTTATGTCACTTTGTAAAAGTTAAAGGAGTCTTATAATAATTAACAACAAAAACGCCATGTTCTTTACTATTGTATGGTGGTTGTGGAAGGTTATTTCATAGTCCCGAGGCTGCCAGTACCGTAAATTATGCAGGCACCAAGAAGCATTAAGGAGAAATAATAGCAATTTAAACGAAGGCTGACGTAATTCATGATAAACAGTCATTGGAAAATATTACAATGTTGTCCTTTTTGAGTGGGTTTAATCAGAAGAATGTGACCATATTCTAACATAAACCACTTCTCTTTTCCATTGTGCTAGCACTTGGAATGTTGGCACTCACCCTAGCTGCAAGGTTCTTATTCACAATAATTGCTGAATCCAGAGCTCCAACACCTCCGGGGAACCTAACAATGTAAATCTGGTATTCTGATTGACGGAAGGAGCTTCCAAGACAAGGCTCCAAAGCTCTGGGCTGCACGGTGGTCCAGAAGTGGGACTGAAATTTGAGACTCGGGTAGCCAGGATGCTTTAAGGAATATATATCAAAAAGATGGCTAGCAAACATTGAAGAATTACTCTATTGTCATCTCTTATAGAACCTGGAGATGTGGCATAAATCTAGCAGCTGTCCTGATAAAAGCAAACCTTTGTCACAGATTGTTCTGGGTGAACTGTAAATATAGCAACACACTGAGGGGCAAATACGATGAGGAAGACCAGACCTGCCAACTTTCATTAATGCAAAATTTCACCAGGTCAAGATCATAAGACATGTCACAAGACACGATGGTCAAGCAGATGTTTATATCTGAACACGCATGACAAAAATCGTTACTTTCTGTGCATAAAAGCTGATCGGGGGCAGGTTTCGGGGGGGAGGAGCTCGGAAATACATCTCATGCCAACATGGAGACCAGGCAATATTTACCTCTCTGGCATTCACCCAGTCTCCAGGAGTGTAAAGAGAATAATGATATTGCTATTATAACTGCAAAGCCTTCCAATGTAGAGTTCATTTAGAAGTCTTTAAGCCAACTATCGATTATCTGTGTCGACAAAGGAAGGCAAGAATAAAAGAAGAAACAGAAAATCCAATAGCTTATTTTTCCCACTGGTTTCTATTTCATTCATGATCCATTCTTTCCAAGGGCCATTAAGAGAGAAGTGATTTCAGTTTTTTCTTCCTCTCCTTTTCTCTGCCAACCTTTGGGTGGAGGTGCTAAGGAGTTGGAATAAACTCAAAAGAAGGGAGAGGAGGCGTCCCTGAGAAGTCAGGGACCTGGATAATCTACATAGTGGGGCCTCTGTCCTTGATAATCAAAAATTAATTGCCACCTTCCAAAGATCATTTAAAATATCCATTATATAGCAAAACAGGCTATTTTTGACACTGAATCTTTTCTTCCAACTGAATCTATTTAAATATTCCCAGAGATCAAATATCTGGCTACTCCTTTAAAAATATTCTTTCAAAATAAGATAAATGGCTTTCTCTGGCATTAATACTAATAAAAACGTATTTTATCTCCTCTTACCACACAAACCTTACTTTCTCTAAATAGCCTATTGCGAACTAATAAAAACGTATTTTATCTCCTCTTACCACACAAACCTTACTTTCTCTAAATACATTATCAGTGAATTTTGCTCAGTGTACAAATATTTTATGTATTACAATGACTAGCAGAACGCAAAACTTGCAAATATTTATTTTTAGACATATGGGAAAAAAAGCAATTAGAGCTAAAAATGTGAAGAATGAGGAGCTCACTTAGAGGCAATTACATTGGTCATGCAAACTGTTCTGCATTCAAACTTTTATTCAGACGCTGTGGAGCGTATTAAGAAATATCACTTGCACATACGAACAACAAAATATTATTTCACAACTGAAAATTTCCAATCACTATAAACAACATCTGGGGGTCATTAATAACTTACTCTGCAGCTGAATTAGCAAAATAATATGTGGCCTGAGTCAGAATTCCTAAATGTCTATTTTTGAAGAAAAAAAGAGAACAAAACAAACATAATACCATTACTTATTTTTGCAAATACGGATGCTGGGCAGTTTATGTAAGTCTAAAAACGTGTGTATGCATAATGGACAATTTGTGTACACATATGAGGCACATACTGTTTATGCATTAATCACTACTTCCCCTTACATGGTGTCCTGTTTTTATTTTGAGGAAGTTTAAAATTGTAATATTGAATTCACCCTCTCTGCTCAGAGCCTTGTATATAATTAGCATATTTTTCAGACTAGTAAGAATCTGACCATAAGCAACATCTGAAAAGCTTCCCTTCCAAACTACTACAAAGCCTTTCATACGTAGCCTTATAACACATTTTAAGCATACTGTTCAAATTTCCAGACCTGAGATAAAAAGAACTAACAATTTTACAGCCACACAACCCACTGAACTAAAACACCCTAAATATTTATACTAACAGGAGTTGAAAATAGTATCAGAGTACAATGCCAAAATATTTCCTCCACTCATTATTAGCAACAGTCTTCAGGAAGACAGATGCCAAAAGGCCAGTGCTTTTCTAATCCACTGGGTCCCACCACATGGTCTATTATTACAGGTTTTGTGGGGAGTCAACAGAATGGTTGACTTATGGGCAGGGTAAAATTGTCTTTAAGACCATCCATATTTACAGTGTTTTTAATGCCTCTAAAATATCACTCTGAAAAGTATCAAATTTTGATTGTAAGACACACAATTTTTCTCACATTTTAATGTCTCCAGAATCGGTGGTCTCCCAACTGATGGCATTTTACAATTATAATCTGCAATGCTTCTTATTATTTTGGCAATGAAGTACATATAAAAATGATGTGTCTTACAAATGATATCTTAGATTTGACAAAATATACAGTACCTAGCTGGTATATATCAGGGGTCAAGAAATTTTTCTGTAAAGAATCAGAGAGTAAATACTTTCAGCTTTGTTGGCCGTACTCAAAGACGTAAGCGCACGAGTGTGGCAGTGTTCTGATAACACTCTCTAATGGGACACAGGCTGGACTTGGCCCACAGGTTGTAGTTTGCCCTGTGTAAACTAGACTGGAAACAGCACGCTGGCCTATGAGAATGGACCCGGAGATGCACAATGAGGGAACCTCTCTGCTCTGATGCTGAAAGGCAGAAATCATCCTCCTGAGTCTTCCCAGTCTAACAACTCGCCTAAGGCAGGTGGTCGACATATGGCAAATATGTTTAAACTCACACTGTTCAGGAGTGGAGAAGCAAAGACTATGCAGGTGAATTTGAAGAATGTACCTGCTTCCCCTGCAGAAGCATTGTTTTGTATATTTATCAACAGCCCCAGAAATTTGAAGCAGAAGTCAGATTCTTATAATCATTACTTAGATGAATTAGAATAGTTCAGGGGGCCGGCCCGGTGGCGCACTAGAGAGTGCACCGCTTGGGAGTGTGGTGGCGCTCCCGCCGAGGGT